>NC_092815.1:234292572-234592572 GCF_023375885.2 Dermacentor andersoni | reverse complement strand
CAACAGCCAGATCGTAAATCTACTGAGGAAAAGTAAGAGGCGGAATGAAGGCAGTCTATTGCGTCATCAATACGTGGGAGTGGGTACACATCCTTTTTTTGTTACAGCATTCAAACGGCGATAGTCGACGCAATATCTCCAAGATCCATTTTTTTTTAACAAGAATCACTGGAGCTGCCCACGGTCTCACTGACTCTTGTATACAACTCCCTTTTTCATCATTTCGTGCACTTGTTCGTTGATAATCTGGCGCTCTGATGGTGAAACACGATATGGCTTTTGTCTAATAGGATTTACCGAACCCGTGTTGATGGTATGGCGCGTTCGAGACGCAGGGATTGCAGGTATTTTGTCCTTCTCCGCTAAGTCGAATACCGAAACATGCTTCGAAAGCACACCCACTGACGTTCGGCGTTCACTCGTGCTGAGCGATCTATTTACCATTGACAAAAGGGCCGTTTCCGAACTGGGGCCATCAGGTTCTTCCGGAACATCTGTAAGTTCAGCCACCGATAAGAAGGCGTGTTCCCTGGCAAAGGTTAATTTGAGGCCATCTGGTAGCATAACGGGATCCTTAGAACAGTTTACGGTCCATAAGCCAGTGCGTGCGCCTTTGATCGACACCACAAAATGTGGCACCAACACATTCTTCTTCACACAGTTAAAGTGCATCGATTCTACGGTAGCTTCGAAGCTGTCGGAATCGGCGCCGCAACAGACAACGGGAACACAAATGGTAGATGATGCAGGTACGACCGTATCACCACAAACACACGGTGTAGTTTCGCGATCTACAGGGTTCTCCAGGAGTCCTGACGGAATCCTACCACTTATGAATACCTTCCCTGTGCGGCAGTCGACAGTAGCACCACACTCCCGCAAGAAGTCCTTGCCGAGAATAACATCATGGGTCGACCGCGGAATAATTACAAACTCTGTCGTAATAACATGGCCTCCGAAAAACATATCAACACTACGCACCCCAATAGGTCGCAACGGCTCGCCACTCACTCCACAGAACTTTGAATCTTCGTCCCATTTAAACAAAAACCTTTCGCCCTAACACGTGTTTAAAAGAGACACTCATGACCGAAATAGTTGCGCCTGTGTCCACCAGAGCCATCACTGGGACATTATCTACAAGAACGCGCACTTTGTTTTTCAGCATCAACACAGGAGGTATTTCTGTCAAGCACGTCTCCAGCGACCTCACCTCCATCGGCCGCGCTAGCTATAGTTTTCCGAGGGGACGTGGTGCGCCGCAGCGGTGAGGGAGAACGGGGAGCACGACGTTGCGGTGGGGGTGTCAAACTCCTGTCAGATGCCGGGGAGCGATTCCGGGAGCTGCTCGGCCAATACTCGTCGCCAGGTGATACGTGTGCTGGCCACGGGGCGCCGTGTGGCCGTTCGGAGGGCCGATAAAACTCAGAGGGCTGGCTGTACCACGTGGTCATAAGCTGGCTGCAAAACCGCGATATATGACCCGGGACACCGCAGGAATAACACACCGGGTGGGGTCGGAACCTTGGTTGTTCGTCGATGAAGCGGATATTGTCATTTTCCCGCGTGTATAGTGGGTTGGTTCGTGGCGTGTGTCACGACGATACATCGGGCGTCGAGAAGGCGTGCGCTGAGCGCGTTGGCAATAGCGCGGAGTCGGAGGGCGTGTTGTCATCGTCGACTGTGGCGCTGCGCTGTACTCTACGGCCGCTGCGGTAACCATCGGTTGCGAAAGGGCCGAATGTGGCGCCATCATAGCCTCACGTGACGTGTACACGCCATGGTGGTCAGAAGTTGAATGCAACTCTTCGCGGCGGCAAAGTTCCTCGCCTACAATCTGTCGGATGGTCGAAGGAAGGTCGAGGCAAGGACTCGTGTCCACGCTGGCAACCGTCGTAACGTTTGCCAACCGACCAAACTTTGGCTCAGTCCGACGCATCTTGAGCGTTTCAAAAGTTCTGCAATGCCGAATGACGTCGGACACAGAACTGTGGCTCTCCTTTCCAATTAGAAAATTGTACACATCCTCAGCCTCTCCTTTCAGCAAATGTCCAACTTCATCTTCTTCCGACATGCGAGCACTGACCACCTTGCACAGCCTTAACACTTCTTCGATATATGTTGTGCATGTCTCACCTGGTAGCTGCGCCCGTTGTGACAGTGTCTGCTCCACACGCTTCTTTTTGGCGACTGAGTCTCCAAAACACGCCTTTAACTCGTCAACAAAATGTCCCCACGTCGTAAGCGCGTCCTCGTGGTTCTCGTACCACACGAGGGCGGTATCGGTCAGGGAGAACACCACATTGGTGAGCTGAGCGGTTGCATCCCACCCGTTGGACTTGCGCATTCACTTGTAGTGGACGAGCCACTCGTCGGCATCTTCCCCCGCTTTGGGAGACGTTCCCGGACACTCGAAGCGAGCGGTCGCATCGCCCCTCGCTCCGACGACTACGGCTCGCCCGCCACTTCTCGCGCGCGTATACGTCTCCGCCTTCGACCGTGCTTACGAGCGCAGCCCTTTTCAGGGCTCGCACGACAGACGGAGGCCCCATCTCATGGGCGACCCTCCGAAGAAGCAGCAGAGGAAGAGGCCGGCGAAGCAAACTCCTGACTGCACCGATGGCCGGCGTCCACACGAGCCCTGCAGCACCACCCACGTGGACGGCAATCTCGCTCCGGCAGATCGCCTCCTGCCTTACGATGGAAGCGCGGGCTGCAAGCACGTACACTACGTGCACTCTCGGCGGACTCGACGAGCTCCGCGCCGTCATCGCCGCCTCCTCAAGTGAGTGCGACACCGTCCACGCGCGCCCAATTTGCGCTGGATACTCTCTTCCGCGCATTTCCCTTTGATGCACCGAAAACGACTGCCAGCGACCATTACGCCGCACGGTCCGCTTCAACGGACACCACCGCAGAGGCCCCCACTTCAGCTGCCTCCACTGACGACACTGCCAGCTGCCCGTCGACCGGCGACACCGACGAGAGTGCCGGCCCCTTCTTGCCAACCGCAAGCATGATTGGTTCCGACACTACGTCCTTCCGCACGGACGCGACCGTCTCACCCGAGGCAAGTCCTGTCCGCCCGGAGAGCCCCTTGCTTTCGTCGCCGGAAGCCTGCGCGTCGCCTCCGCTCAACACCGCGGATTCCACCGCACCAGACGAGGGTCCGTGCGCGACGGCGGTGGTTCCTCCCGGCGATCACGAGGATCCCGCCGACGGCCCCTCTTCCAACCACAGCCGGCCGAGAACGCCTACCCCAGTTGCTGAGGGAACAGGGCAGCACTTCCTCAGGAACTCTCCGCTGCCACCCGCGGCCGCTGAGGACTCCCAAGCCTGCCAGCCCGCAGCGGAAAAGCCGAAAAATGCCGCAAGAAGGCGACGCCGATTCCGACGGTTCGTCGACTTTGAGCCGCATTCCCCACCCGTTGACGGCGGTGTCGCTCACGATACCACTGTCACGATCCTCTACCGGCACATCGAACACAGAGCCACGTTCCTGGCTCTCTCGTGGGACAGTGTCGCCGCTCAGCTATCCGCCGTGCCGGGCGTGAGGCGCGTTCGTGTCAACTTCCGTCGCAACGTAGTGGCTGTGGACGTGACACGCGGTGCCGACTCGGCGCCCCTTCTCGAGGTGTGCGTCATTGGTGACGTGGCGGTGCGCTCGAAGGCACTGCACAGCAACTCCTGTGTGGGTGTCATTTATGGGGTCGACCCTTCTTTCGACGCCCGCACAGTGAGAGAAAACCTGGAAGCACCCGTCGCGGTGCTGTCATGCTGGCGGAGTGGCACAAGCGTCACCGTCACTTTCGTCGGGAGCGTCGTGCCTCCGAACGTGCGACTTTTCAAACAGCTGCGCGCCGTTCGTGCCCGTTTGCCCCGACCACTTCAGTGCGACCGCTGCGGCGTTTTTGGCCACGCCGGCGCCACCTGTTTCCGCGACGCCCGCTGCCTCCGCTGCGGTGAGTCGCATCCTACAGGAGACTGCCCCGCGGAGAAGCCACGCTGCGTCAATTGCGGTGGCCGACAGAGCCCTTCGACAGAGCCGAGCTGTCCCGAGTGGCAGCGCGAGAGGAAGGCGGCCGTGTTGTTGTCTTCGTCTGAGCGGCCCCTTTCGAGAAAAAAAGCGCTTGAGCTGGCCGGCGCCACATCGTACGAGCCGCATACAGCCGCTCCGTCGACGTCTCCTCGCACCCCGCAGGGCCGACCTTACAGTGACGCCCTGCGTGGCCGCAACACCCAGACGGCCGCTCCTGAGCCGTTACGCGGCCCACAAGCCGCTCCGAGCAGCGATCCCAGGGACGCGCTCATAGCCGCTCTCGCGGCTGCACTCCGTGCCCTGCTGGTCCAGTGCCCAGCTATCGACGGCAACGTGCGACAGATGTGCGACGCGGCTCTCGCCGCGCAGGGAGCTCTGCTTCGCTACGACTAGGCGCGTCATCGCGCCACATAAGCGAAGGCCATCAACTTGCCCACGCGCGCTGTTCGGGCCGCCGCCGCCGCATCTCTTTCAATTCCCCTCTCCCACTTGTGCAGCGCGGTTGAGGTGTCCTCAAATGAGAGACAGTTACTGCGCTGTACTTAACCCCATTTTTTATGCAAAGCATATTACTAGAGCTCAACCCAGCTTCTCAGGCGCGGCGGTGTCGCCTTCAATACCACGTGACACCGTGACGTCACGACAGAGGAGAAACGGGGCTCCAACTCGCGCCGTCGCTCGCGGCGTCGTCTTCAAGGCTGACCACGTGACACCGTGACGTCACGACAGAGGAGAAACGGGGCTCCAACTCGCGCCGTCGCGGTGGTATATAAGCAGCTGCGCTTGTGTCTAGGTGGCTTTGGCTCAACTCTTGCAAGATGAGCTGGGTGGGAATCGAACCAGGGTCTCCGGAGTGTGAGACGGAGACGCTACCACTGAGCCACGAGTACGATGCTTCAAAGCGGTACAAAAGCGCCTCTAGTGAATGCGGTGTTGCCTTAGAAACGAGCTGTTTCTAAGGCTCAGGCGTGCGTCGCTTGCTCAGGCGCACATTTCGTTGCCGCGCCGAACGCTGCGTTGCTCGACGCTCACCGCGTCCAATGCGGGGCGCGTAGTCGCTGCGCCGTAGCCCATTGTCTTACACCCCTTGGCGGGTCGACGGGAACGCTGTCGCGTTCCACTCTTGAAGGCGAAGCAGAGTAACGCATGAGTTGTTTCTTCTACCAGCCGAACCAAATATAGCCAAGCAACAGCAGTTCACCAGGCTAAACAACTAAAATAAAGGCTAGTATGCTTCGTATCCTGGGCTTAACCTTAGCTAAGCCACAGCCATTTTTTCTAGGTGGCTTTGGCTCAACTCTTGCAAGATGGGCTGAGTTGTCCAACCAGCTGGCCGCTCTTGCGCTCACCTTCGCGACCTAAAGTAAACGGTCCCCTTCATCCGTAAAGGTGATAAACGGTGTTTCGCGCGTAACAAAGTGGTGGAGGTGCGGGGTACCTCTCACAACAACGGAACCGTCACTGCCGCAGCTTCGTCAAAGCCGTCGACTTGCCGGCCTCCCGCCATCAGCCTTGACCGTCTTCGACACGCCAGACGAAGTAGCCGCTGCGAGGGCAGCGCCTAGCAGTCCACTGCCATACTACCGAGTTCCACCCCACTTCGGAGGCAAAGCGGGGGAGAGAGAGATTCTTGCTTGCAGAAGGAAAAAATGGCTGTGGCTTAGCTAAGGTTAAGCCCAGGATGCAAAGCATACTAGCCTTTATTTTAGTTGTTGAACCACTGTTTAGCCTGGTGAACTGCTGTTGATTGGCTATATTTGGTTCGGCTGGTAGAAGAAACAACTCATGCGTTACTCTGCTTCGCCTTCAAGAGTGGAACGCGAAAGCGTTCCCGTCGACCCGCCAAGGGGTGTAAGACAATGGGCTACGGCGCAGCGACTACGCGCCCCGCATTGGACGCGGTGAGCGTCGAGCAACGCAGCGTTCGGCGCGGCAACGAAATGTGCGCCTGAGCAAGCGACGCACGCCTGAGCCTTAGAAACAGCTCGTCTCTAAGGCAACACCGCATTCACTAGAGGCGCTTTTGTACCGCTTTGAAGCATCGTACTCGTGGCTCAGTCTCACACTCCGGAGACCCTGGTTCGATTCCCACCCAGCCCATCTTGCAAGAGTTGAGCCAAAGCCACCTAGACACAAGCGCAGCTGCTTATATACCGCCGCGACGGCGCGAGTTGGAGCCCCGTTCTTCCTCTGTCGTGACGTCACGGTGTCACGTGGTATTGAAGGCGACACCGCCGCGCCTGAGGAGCTGGGTTGAGCTCTAGTAATATGCTTCGCATAAAAACAACTTGCAAGATGGGCTGGGTGGGAATCGAACCAGGGTCTCCGGAGTGTGAGACGGAAACGTTACCACTGAGCCACGAGTTCGATGCTTCAAAGCGGTACAAAAGCGCCTCTAGTGAACGCGGTGTTGCCTTAGAAACGAGCTGTTTCTAAGGCTCAGGCGTGCGTCGCTTGCTCAGGCGCACATTTCGTTGTCGCGCCGAACGCTGCGTTGCTCGACGCTCACCGCGTCCGATGCGGGGCACGTAGTCGCTGCACCGTGGCGCATTGTTTTACACCCCTTGGCGGGTCGACGGGAACGCTATCGCGTTCCACTATTGAAGGCGAAGCTTAAGCGTCCTCCAATTTTTTTCTTTTTCCAAGGTGTCATTTTAAATTGCACTGCTTGCAACATGATACGTGTTTTGGTTACCGGCGAGTCGATGGTGAAATACGCGGACCAGTATTTCCAATCGCGTCGCAGTGTTGCCGCGCATAGAGGATACTGGTCCGCGTATTTCACCATCGACTCGCCGGTAACCAAAACACGTATCATGTTGCAAGCAGTGCAAATCTAAAATGTAAGGATTGAGCATTTGCTGTCAAAGATTGCTGACAAGCTAGCTGGTTTTGCTGTTGTCGTGCACGCTGGCACTAACAACACCGTTGACAGCGTCAGCGTGTGCATGGACAAATATCGCCAGCTCGCTCAGGGGATCATTGAAAGAAATCCCATGGTGCATGTAGCTTTTTTCTGCCATTCTTCCTCGGGGGCAGAATCTGTACAGCTCATGGGAAGCTCAGTTCTCTTGATTGCGTGAAGGGGGGCCCGGAGGGCGGGGGGGAAGGGAGGGCGTCCCGCGCCTCCCCTCTCCCCGAAATTAATCGGCATACGCTCTCCCTCCCCGCCCACACCAACATTCCTCACACACATTAAGCGCCGCCGAACCAATCTTGAGACTTGACAGCTATTCGGCGGTCAATAGTTTGCTGCCTTTTTCACTCCTTTTGGATGGCGGTAGTTATCGGCATCTCCTGGGGTATGAAAGCCAGTTTTCTCATCGGTTCGGTGCCCGCTGTTAGGAATGGCCGTACGGGGTGACAACGTGCCAGCTTTCAGCCCGCTGCACGTGTTCCAATCCGGCCGGACGGGGCGCACTTCGGAGAACTCCGAATGGCCGGCAGCCACGTGGCGCGCGGTCAGCTCAGGAATGTGGTGCTCGGCCGCGCCAGCCGGGACAAAGCAGAGTTCTACGAAGCCCTCTGACGTCGGCTCCGGCCCTTTTCACCTGTGTGTATGTGCGGCACGTGTATGTGAGTCATCATCCTCCTCCAACAGCCCTCGCCCTCCTCCAAAAGGGCGGGTCATCTACGGTGACGTCGAACGATGACTTGACGAACGTTTCCGTCCACTGGGACTCAAGGGGGGACCAAGGGCTTATAAGCAGCGATTGCCGGCTGCTAGAGTGTGCTCGTCGTTGTGCTCGTCGTAGTGAGCTGCGTGCTCGTTGTCATGCTCGAAATGTACTCGTGAGTTGTGTGCTCGTAAGGTGTTTGCTGTAGGTTAGTCTTGCGGGCTCCATATGGGAGTCACGCTAGACTGTCGATGTATATCTTGCCTAAAATGTTAATATGTAAATAAATCCTGTTCACCGAGTTCCTCTCTAGACCTTCAACTACTTCAAATTGTGACAGCGGCGAGATCGTCCGACGAATCTAATACCGCGCGATTAACTCGAGGTGCGTTCAGCTGTCACCATCTATTCAACGATCACGCGCAGAGCTGTTGCTTCGTTAGTTAAACCTGTTTTGTTTAGACTGCTCCAGAGACCACGAAAGGGATTCGGTTCGTAGTGAGCTGGTCTGTATGTTCGTGGAACGAGTTGCGGCCGGAGAAAACGCCAGTTGCGTTTAACTTTTCCTTTTGCTTCATTATTTTCTTGAGTGACGGCTCACTGCGACGCTGACAGATCGTCGGAACCATATGCCCGCGATATAGGTTAGATAAGGTAGAAAACAAAACATAAAACAGCGTCCATCACAAACCTTGCAATAAGCATTAAACTCATAAGCAACATGACTGTCACCCATTACCTCGTCTGGTTTTTCCCTATTTTTACAGCACTTTTCGTGTAAAAGTGGCAACTGGAAAGAAGAGTCGCAAGGAGTTGAGAAATTAAGCGATCTATGACAACAGCCAAACAGGTAGGAAAAGCAAAAATTCATAAATTTAACTGTTGTTGGTTAAAATATGTATGGATTAACATCTCTTTATTTAAAAATGAAGTAGAGAAAACACCGCCGGAAGTGGAGAATAATTTTTTGTGTTTTCAATTACGGTTATACAGCTGCCAGTCCAGCCGCCTGGCGTAGCCACTTCCTTGCTGTGCTAATGTGGCTGTTCCGTGGAAGGCGTGTGGCCTTCCACGGTGGGCGCAGTACGTCTAGAACCGCGGCGTCCTGAGCTCTACGCGGTTGTACGGGACTGGCAGCCGCGCATCGTTACGCAACTTCCCAAATAACAATACGAGTCGGTTTTAGCACTAACTTGATAGAGCAGTAAACGAGGAATCCAAAAGAAATGTGACTCTTTCGCAAATATATAGTTCTCTATAATTACTCCAGAGTTAATTAAAAAATGCTACTAGAAATCTTTATTTTAAACTTTCGCTTGTTTACTTGTTCTTGGCAGTGTTCTTCCTGCGCTTCTTTCATGCGCGAATCCATTTGATGTAGTTACTTGTTTGGCAAGTAAAGGAGACGTGTATCTCGCAGGAGTACCTGTGAGATGCACCATATTCCGTGTCTCTTTTGTGGGTTTACGCGTCTTTATGGCGAATGGTGGGCATTGTTCACATTTGTACTAGTAAAGGTACCCCGCCCTCATTTGCATAGAAAATTTACCTTTGGTATGCCCCCCCCCCCGAAAAAAAATCCTGCCGCCCATAATGCTATAAAGCAGTGTGTGACTGTTGGTAGGATTGAACCTGTATTCCAGCACAGCGGCCCAATGTTCTAACCATTAACCCATAATTGTACATATACTTCTCTTGTGCCAAAGTCACTCTTTGAAACATCTGGTGCATGCAAAACGTGCCAGTTTCTCGCATTCCTCGCTCTTGACAGGTAGTACTTTGAGATGCTGTGTTAGACTGCACTGCCTTTGGGATCAGACTACATTTTCTGCTAGATCCTTCAAAGTGGTTGAAGTTCACCTATAATGCTATCACATTAAAAGTAATAAAGTAACATTGTACCAATAAGATCCTATTAATTTATACTTGAATCTGTTTATATTGTGAGCATTATATTACTCCTTCATCTTCTTCATCTGTATCTGTTTATCATCATGGCCAGCGTCATCGTCTTCAGCGCAACCTGAGAAATAAACCGTCGAGGTTTAACAGCTGTCTCGCAAGTGGTGGAGGCTGCTCTCGATCTCTTGGTCCTCAACGACTTCGAATTTCCCTGGAGCTTCGTTCAGGTCGCCGCTTGCTCCGCCTTTCCGCCGCCATGCCCCAAGAAGATCCACCAGGTTCCTCCGGCGTCACCGTCTCTGTCCCACCGGCCGTTCCTTCAAGGACCGTCAGCACGCGGCAGCGCGATCCTACCATATTCGCTGGCCTTCATAGTGCCGACGTTGACGACTGGCTGGACAATTATGACCGCGTGAGTGAGTCTAACCGGTGGGATGATATGCACAAGCTTCGCAACGTCGCATTCTACCTCACTGACGTTGCCAGGACTTGGTTTCTTAACCACGAGAGCACCTTGCCTGACTGAGCGGCATTATGCCTGTAAGATGGTTCGTAGCCAGTGTATAATGTATTGTCTGAACCTCATGCGGTGACCGATTGCTGTTTAATTTTGCTGTTATGTCACTTGGTTACGGTCGCATTGTTATGTTTTTCGAATATTGCGGCCTGGTCGGTTGCACTGGGAAGCAGTCTCTCGAAGTAAGCATTCGCTCCTGCAGCCTGCACAGCGACATGGGGCTCTTGCATTGCCCAGGGGGCGCTGCGAAAATGGTGCTAAGAAGCGCCCTCTGTCCTGAACTGGGTAGTACCAAGCTCGGTCGTCTGCTTCGGAAAGCACGCTTACAATATGGACCCGCCACTTTCGGTTTTGTTGTACCACGGCTTGCAGCGAATATCGGGCGCCTAAGATTTTTTCAGGGGTGGCACGCTGCGTAAAGGCAAATTATTCAACGCCGAATACGTGTACGCCGTTCCAGAAATAAGCGGCGAAGTTTTAGCGCGGTGTCAATCGCAAGTGAAGAGAGTCGCGTACGAAGTTTAACTTCAGGTAAGGTTTGCACGCTGCTAGATTCAGGCGCACAAACGCGAGGAAATGCTTGCTATAAATGAATTCACAGCAGCGATAAGCAGACGTGTACGGAACTGCTCTAGCGCACGACGGTACGCACCGCGACGGCAGCGGTCTTTCGACATGCCGTGAAACGGCGGGCCTCCTGCAATTTTTGTTGACTGCATGCCGCTAGACAAGTAGTTATGCCTGCACTGTAGTAGCGGCCATCTGTCCCTTTAGCAACTGATAAATAAGTGATGAATGCATATGAGCTCGCAGTAACGTACGTAGGAATCGCGCTGCAGCGCGAGGTCGTGCGCTGCTCGCTTGATGTAGCTTTTAATGACAGCGCTCGAACATCGATGTGCTGCAATCAATACTACCTTGCTGCGCTGCCTCAACGTGCTGGCTTGAGGTCAAGAATGAGCACATTTAACTCTTTAGCCTGTGCTGCTCGTAGTGGTGTAGTGAATTGTCACCAAATCAGCCCGACCATTTGTGGTCATTTGTGCACACACCTGGTCACTTCACCACTTAATTCGCACCAGTCGAACTCTTAATTCTCGCTGTGGCCGGGTCTCGAATCGTGGATTACCAGCCATGCCTGCTGCTATGTCGGTCTGCCGTCGGGACTGTAGGTGCAAAAGACTGAATTTTATAACGCAGATAATCAAGCAAGCTTCAAGACAGGCGAAGCAGTCAGCATGGCGCGAAGTTTCGCTTAATTACCCAGCGCGACGAACTGCAGCTATCCAGCGCGCCCGACGTTCCGCTTCGTGAGGCCTTGAAAGAAAACGGTAGAATCTGATGTTGGGATTCAGGCCTTCTTGTTCATGGCAGCCCAAGACGCAGAAGTAACGACGGTGACGCTTTTTCGAGGCTGAGCTAGGTCTCTCCGGATCGGCGTCGCCGATTCCTTCTGCTTCCGGCATTACGTCTCACGGAGAGTCTGTTTTCGTTAAACTATAGGCTGCGGCTAGCTCGCAGCGTGGTCGGCGTGGTCTGTTGAGAAGTGACGAGCCTTTTCGCACTCGCAACAGGGCCGAAAAAAGTGCGAATCGACGCGAAACTCGGCTAGAAACGTGCTTCGCCACAGCCAGGGCTCAATACTACCCAAGCCGGTACTACCCAGATGACGTTTCGCACGCCGCCACCAGGCGCCGCTACTATACCTCAAACTCCAGCGCAAGCCGCCCATAGACTCCCAATTTTCATTCACCGTGATTCGTGCTCCTCGTTCGCCCTTTCCTGCTGCAGCAATGGGCAAATTGTGCCTCTGGCCTTTCTTGGCCACGATTAGGCATGAACGGAGACCAGCATACGTGCTTACATAATCCGATGCGTGAAGTTGATAGCCAGATGGTTGGAAAGGCCCGCAAAAGTAGCTGATGAAGGCGATGCCCACGATAGCGACTTGTCCATATTGAGACAATGTGAGACACCAAGTGTAAGCCACACATTAGCGGCCCCCGAAAGAAAAGAAACGTGCAGGTTGGAAAGGAATGAACGGCTAAAATCCGGGGTAGTCCATGTCGCTGTGTAGGCTGCGGCAGCAGATGCCTGCGTCACCCTTGCTTCGCAATTCAATTTGGGCATTTTTAACGGCGACTGTCGCTGCGAACAGGTGGCACACTCTGTCCAATCTGCTTGGCCGCTGGTTGTCGCTCGTTAACCTGACCACCACGTGCGACGACGATGGTGTACCGTTTACGAGCTCGTGTCAATGATTCCAGCGTATCTCGACATGCAAATTTTATTTCTGCTATTGCACGAGAATGTACACTGCTTGTCTTCTGCCAATAAAGTCGCACGTTCTGTACACTCACTTGTGGCTTGTTTGTATGGGCGTCAGTAGAGGCTCTTGGCAATTAGAACGCACCAGCTATGCGGCAGCGGAGGCATTGAGGCATGCTGCATAGCCGGCAGGGCAAGCACGGCGCGTACCAGCGTACGCGACCAGCAACGTCATCTGGCGTCCACCTAAGTAAGTTCCATGCGCTGCCGCTGCTTATTTTCGAACAACTGCGGAAGGTACAGTTTCCCTTCTCTAATTTGGTTCTTTATTCTATGGTGACGCCTTAGAGATTTCCGAGCACTAATCTATCACTTTAGCTTTACTTACTAATAGCAACTTAGGAGGGTGATGGTTTGGGCTAGTTGGTTTTCCATTTTAGACTGTGTGGTGCAGTGTGACAGGGGACACAGGAAAAAACGAGGACAAAACGCATGCTTCCGACTCAAATTTTGTCTGATACAAGGTGTCATATAGAAGAAACAGAGGGGAAACGACGTCAAAATATGTATGTAAAAAACAAACAATAAAGATGAAAAACATTATAACGATGCCATCACCGCTCACTGTTAGCACGGCAATTGTCCAAGAATGCTAACTGATGGCTTATGCACGGGCATACTTCACGTGCCATGCTAGCTGATTCAATGATGATACACATTCGATCGCCCATATGGGTGAAGATTACTTTTGTTTTTCCAAACAGAGGGGTACATCCGCATGTGCTGCAACATTATTTGCATGTTCATGCAGATGATCGTTTGGACACCTGCCTTTCTGACCAATGTAGCATGCGCCACATTTCAAGGGGATTCCGTATGCAACCCTCGGCACGCGATCCACGTAACGGTTGCGGTGCTTGACTTCACACTGGGCTTTTTCTTTCTTGATAGGGGTGCTTTTCTTCTATATCAAACAAAGCTTGCATGGGGCAGAAAACACTACACGTACACCAACCCACTCACCAACTTTTTAAGTCGATGGGCGATTTGATGCTTGTATGGAATCACCCCAACCTTACATTCCTTTTCTGTGGGCTGCTTTTCGGTGACCATGGCTTCTCTGTTAGGTTTCCTTCTTTTTCTGTGGATTTCCTCAGCTACTGAGACGAGTAATCCATCAGGATAGCCCAGGGCTTTCAGGTGTTTAGTCTGTGGTGGCAGGACTGGTCTAATGCATTATAGAGAAGCAGGCCTGAACAACAGACCTCTTTACCAGTTTACTGTGTGCTGTTGAAAAGGGTAGGAGTGGCTTGTGCGCTCGGGGTTCATATGTCCAGCAAACATGATCATTAGAACACACAAGCTTGAGGTCGAGGAAACGAATGGAATCATCTTGTGGCATTTCATGTGTTAAGACCAGGGCGGATAGACATTCTTCAAATATACCATCCAGTTGTGATGAAGTGGAGAACTCCAAGGCACCACACTGTAAAACTACCAATAAGTCGTCCATATATCTGAAGATTCTGAGAACCTTAGTTCCTTCTAATTGTTGCTGCAAAGCTCTGTCTGATTTTGCCAAAAACAGGTCACTCAACAAATGCACAACACAATGGACACTCCTTTGTTCTGAAGATATATTTCGTCATTGCATTCCACGTATATGGATTCAAAGTAAAACTGCACCAGAGTGAGGAAATTTCCTGTGCTTAACCCTGCTCGGTCTTGAAAGTCAACCTTACCGAAATCTTCAATGCATTCGCTGATGCATTCCAACAGCCTACTGTGTGGGAACGAGTAATAAAGGTCCTTAATGTCGATCGAGAATGCAACAAGCTTACCACATTCATTAAGCTTAAGAAAATTAATCAAAAACAGGTTCTCTGTGGATAATGACTACAGATTTTGTTGCAGGAACAGCCCCACTTCTTTCTACCATGCTCCTCTTTCTGAAACGATGATGCGGAAGAGAACACCAGATTTTCTAGTTTTTGCCGAAAAGAACATCTCTGAACCCGCGTTCTTGCTTTTCTCGATTTGTTTTTCCAAGGCATGTAATTCTAAATCCTGGCAAATTTGCTTCGCCCTAGTCTTCACTTTCAATAAATTCACACCTGTACGAATGAAATACTGAGCTAATGGCATTCTGAAATTTTCCTATTTTTTAAGTCATTTTCCCTCAGCTTTTTTCTATATAACACCTCATATCGGACATTAAAATTTCAGTTGGCAGTAAGCGCTTGTCGTTTTTTCCTGTGTCCCTTGTGCCGCTTTGCGCTGCACCACACAGTTAACTATTTGCCTTTAGTGTCGCTTTAACCACCTGGCGATTTTTAAAGATCATTTTGCGTTCTGCTGCCATCAGAATGTGGCCACTGTGGAAGGTTATATAGTGGGTGCACATGCTGCCCAAACATTTAAATAAATCATATATGTCTAAGGATGTGCGAAATGTCAGTGCGAGTGGTTTATAATGGTATTTGTCTTGTTCGCTAGCTGAATAATTTCAGGGTTCAAACAAAATTAATGCCACATGACTCAAAACTTTTCCACTAACTCAAAGTGGCATGTCTAGCAATTTGCAGGGTTGGCCTTGCTTTGAACTTTCGCCTAGTACATTTATAACAAACTGTTCTTGTTCCTGTGATGAAGTCAGCACGAATTCACTTGCAGCCACGCTCACAGATGGTAGTTGTGACCTCAAGCAGCCACAGCTATCAAATAAATAGCAAAACGTACCACCTCCTGGCTTCATCATGCATCCGAGTGAGCAGCTGCACTGGAGAAGGAAGGAGCAGCAGGTGCTTTTTACTCAGCTGCAAGTGCGTGATTTCCTACAGACCTGATTACTTCCTGCTTTTGATGTAATTCAAGGTGTTGCATTTTAGATGGAGGATTACCTTAGCTACAGGCTCTCGTATACTCTCATTCGTTAAATTTCTGATGCCTCCTCAAGGCTTTTCTTGGTCTCTGAATGCTATTCTCTTCATGGCAACTTTGAAGATCATCAAGCAACCTAAACCTCATGAATTTGCATTGTTTTGGGACCATATGTAATTTTCAGTTCTATATAACATGGTCAAATAGAGGCTGAATTCTCTTAATTTCTGGATTGCTAGGTGTTTCAAATCGAGTCACCGTGGTCGTTTCGTGGAAAACTGACAGTGCATATGCTCACTCAGATTTCTTTATTCTCTCTTTAAGTATCTTGCTTTTTACTTGAATAACTGAAAAAGCACACCGGGTGTACTTTTCTTGTTCCAGAACGGAATTTTCAAAAATTGCCCATGGCAGATATTGCAATTGTATTCCTTGATCTAAGCTGCTCGAAGCAGTGGACTTGCCCAATAAATCAAAATGCATAGCCAACTAATTAGCCAAATACTCTCTTAAGCTAATTACTCTATGGCACATATTGTAATTTAGAAATTATAGCCATCATATCTGCAAGGCATATCTACTCGGAGTAAATAGCGAGCATGGCGCTGGGTTTGAGATATGCACCGTTAAACTTCAGGTAAAAATGCGCTGTTCCACTCTTTTGAGAAAATCTTGTTTTGTACACTGAAGCACAAAAATTACAGAAGGCCAACATATTCTGGCGTCAACCTGAAACTTCATTCTATGTGGATTTGTCTCTTGACCTCACTGGCTATAACTCGGAAATTGCAAAAGATGCCATGATTTAGTTAATATTGCAATTAGTGACTTTTTTGTCAGTTGATTATGCATTTAGATTTTGCGTGCAAGTAATGTCCGCCGCTTTCAGTAATCCAGCACAACTACTAGAATTACACTAGCTGCCACAGACGAATTTTTAAATTTTGTCTGGGCAAAAAAATGCACTTGACATTTTTTGCACATAAAAGAGCGTTCAGTTACATGCTGGCCTACATTTCATCATTCGAAGCTTTCATTATTCGATACTAATTTCCAACAGTGCCTGTGTAATGTACAGGCGCCGACAAAAGTGGTATACTCCATGCAGCGCGAGGCGGAGCAGCCACAGAACACCTATACAAACTTAGAGAAGGGAAACTGTACCTTCCACAGTGCAACGGAAGTAAGCGTAGCGGTGGCGTCGTGAACTAAAGTATGCGACCACAGATGGCGCTGTACAACAGAAAACGGAAACAGTATTGCCGCTTTACCAGTTGTTCTGTGGCTTTACTGAGTTTCTGGCTGCTGCGCCTCGATCGTGCTCGTTTGGTTGCTGTGTGGTAAACGTAGCGCCTACATTACATTTGCCACACAGCAACCAAACTGGCGGGAGCATGATCGAGGCGCAGCAGCCAGAACCCAGTAAAGCCACAAAACAACTGGTAAAGCGGCAATACTGTTTCCGTTTTCTGTTGTACAGCGCCATCTGTGGTCGCATACTTTAGTTCACGACGCCACCGCTACGCTTACTTCCGTTGCACTGTGGAAGGTACGGTTTCTCTTCTCTAAGTTTGTATAGGTGTTCTGTGGCTGCTCCGGCTCGCGCTGCATGGAGTATACCACTTTTGTCGGCGCCTGTACTTTGGCTTTGCTTCTTAAATGTTTTTTTCAATTTGTTTCTTTCCTTTTTTGGGGGGCCTCATGAGTGTTTGCAATACTCATCCACTTAGGTCGCCTGATGACAATTTGCAATAAATTAAAGCTGTGCAAGTTTTACAAGGTCGCTCTGCTAATTTGCATACAAAGGCTACCATGTGCCTAGAACAAGCCTGACTAACAACATTCATATTACGTCGTGAACCTGGGATACAACCTCCATCCCGCATCCAGATAAGATCCGAAAAAGACCCCGCCGGGACCTCCATAGGACATGTTTCGGTTTTTCCCATGGAAGGTTTTTCTGGATTAGCGTAGGACATTTTAGGAACATCCCTAGGATCTTCTCAGCATCCTTACAGGGACATCCATCAAACATCCTTAGGATGTCTGCGCGTTTCTGGGAATCAATGGATGGCATATTGTATCTCACAGAGAGACCACAGGACTCGGGCTACTCTCTCGCACACATGCGCATGTGCAAAGACACTCCTGTGCGCCACTACGCAATGAAGGATGCCACGGCTCTGCCAATCTACTCTTTGCCACAAATGCAGCACAGCTTGCTAGCATGAACTTTTTTAGCTCGTGATATGCATAAAATAAACCAACAATTAGAATGATGTACATGTATTAGTACATCAATTAGTATGATGCACTTAACAAACGCCAACTTATGTACAGTAATTTGATTGCACACATCTCAGGTACTAAAGTTTCACTGCCAGTATGCACCATATACCGTTTATCGAGACTTTCTGTGGCAACGTAAATTTATAATTTCTACATAAATTGAGAACATGGCCGATTCTATCACTATAAATCAGGGTCCTTTAATTTTCACCAAAATCCCATGATACGTTCAGGGTGGCTGTTGGTCCTTTTAACTGTATACAGTCAAAACTCATTGTAACTAAGTCACATAGACATGCGTGCGTTATATCCAATATTTGTCACATGCAAGTGCCAACACAATTTTTTTAATTTGTTCTTTCTACGTGTGTTTTGTTAAGGTTTAATGACAATGTTAAGGTTTAATGCAGCGCTACTGCCTATGTGAGAGCACTTGTACGAAATAAATAATGTCGTCGATGTGCTCCAATATGCACAGAGGGCAAAACCACAGGGAACTCTCTGCTATGCGACTGCACTCCACTGCTATTGATGGAAGCATGCATGGCTTCTGCTGCCTTTCAGTGTGGTACTCCATGCAAGACATATAACCAGATACTACTAAACCACCGGAAGAGGCAAGAAATGTTTCACATTAAAGTATGTGGCTCTGTGTGTTGGTATGTTTGCCGACAAAAAAAATTGAGCTTTCATAAGATCGAGATTCAGCTACACTTACATATTCTTTTTTTCCTAAACAGGAGCAGATGATTGATTGAACATCCATTCAGGCTTAGATACAGTGTAATTCGAGTAATGGAGCTTGGAGGATATGTAACTTCAGTTTCAAGAAGAAAAAAATACACTACAAATTCAAGAAAAGAAAATATTACAACACAAAAGCTTAGAATATGTGGTATAATTTAGATGTAGTACCTCCGCAGGCATGAATATGACAAGACACTTCTTTAATTGTAAACAGAGTGATGCAGCTGCTGGAGCAGCCAGCATTTCCATAATGATGATTTTCTTCCCATTGTGTGCCACATGTGCACCTACATGTGGTCCAGCTTCAAAGTCCGACGCTCAAGAGTAACTGACACTAGCATTCCAATTTATGAACCAGTATAGCAGCATGCAGCTAACTTGGAAGCAACTACTGATGTGTTGTCGTGTTTAGTAACGTGCGAGCAATGGCCAGGCTGCTTTCTAAGATGAGATGGTGACGCTAACAAGCGATGCAACAGGAAAAAAAAGTGAAGACTGTTTTGCCGTTCCAGCAATATACATGAACCCTTACATCTTCCATTGTCTGCTTTCTTTGGATGTGGAGCGCCTTTAATCTAAAAAGATAACACACTGACCCATTAAGGAGTGCAGCGGGTCACTAAGGAAGTCTATCTTCTGGGTTGGCCATTTATACTGCTATCGCTTCATGATACACATGCCACATCGAAGGAAACCAGACGACAGAATGCACAGGGTTTGATGCGCTTTGTTGGAACGGCAGAACTATCTCCACTTGCTCCTTGATTGTGTTACTCGTTATCACTAGCTCAACCAGCAGAGCACACCAGCCACAACTTGATATTCATACCGAACATACTACATAAATACACAGGCGTACCCTTTACAGAGTGACACACATGCTTCACAGGTTCATTGCGCACAGCCTTAACTTGCAGAATTTGAAGTCAGAACAGCACAAAAACATGGGATGAAGCAAAAAGACGGACAACACAGTGTTGACTTGTGCCTAATGTTTATTGAGCATTGTGTAGAGAATACATATACTACATTTACACTGAAAAGTGGGCTAGACAAGTGGAAGGGCAATCTGCACATGCGATTCCATATAAAATGCCACTAACCCAGCTGTGCACTTCGAAATAGTACATCCAAAAGTTTGGCCTCTTTATAAAACAGATTAATTTAAGTTGTGCTAATCCATCTTGTGCCTTTTATTTGTTATCCTATATGCTTAGTATATGCCATTTGTTCTCTGGTTTTTAGACTGTCATAGAATGTTTATGTTATCCTTAATGAAGTGCACATGATAACAAAGAAAAACATAGCATGTGTTTGCATCCCTTCAGTAAATCTGTTCAACAAATTGGCCACATTTTTGGACTTAGAATTGAATCTAATCCCCTTCTCAAAATTGCCATTGCCTTGTGTTGCCCTTCTTTCCAATCCTGTTTGATGTGACCCCGATGGACTGAAGGGGTTATAAGCCAGTGAACCATTGGAAAGGGAGAGACGTTCAGAGACATGCTTCTTGCCGTGGGCCACAGCGCACAATTAGCTGCCGGCCAATGATGACTGTTCTCTTTTATTTTACTTGTTTCCAAGTCATGTACTTAAAGTAAATAAATCTTTCATTCTTAAAGTCCACCTTACCGTTGGCCAGCTCCCGCACTCAATGGATGCATACTCTACATGTAGCACGCGATAAACATCAACTGCAGGTCGTTGCTCTGATGTTCATCTTGTTTCATGTCATACTTTTACGCTGTTTTTGCTCCAAGACGCACCAGATAGCCCACTTTAACACCTTATTTGTAATGTTTAAAATACTTGTTTAGATTGACTGTTCTCTACTTAGCCCGGCATGACATACAATCATAATTGTTCAGTTAAAAGGGTGTGAGAATCTTGAATGTTGCTCACACATTTCAACATCTGCACATAGTGAAGCACAGTTAAGTGGGCTTCCAATATCTGAAACTAGTTGTGAATTTTCTGCCAATGTATTATTTTCTTTACTCAGCTGTTTGCTCTTGTACTGCAGCATGCGGTTGCTAGATGAGCACTGACTACTATTCCACTACAGAAACAATGCTGTCACCTTTACACTTTAGGCACCATAAAGGAAGATGCTGCACCCTGCTTGAAACTTGACTTCCACTAATTGGACCCCGACAGGACGAATGAAACTGATCGAATTATCTGGCGAAAAAATGTCGCAGTCACAGCCAACAGGTGAAGCATCAATTGTGATGGCAAATTAGTAGGCAGCTATACGAAGTAAGGATAGTAGCTTTATCGGCCATATAAATTCGCAAACATTCGCTAACTAAATTAACAAGCATGGTGCCAAGTGCACACAGACATAAACACATGTCACTCGATATTGCGAACACTCGCTCAGGAGAGGCAGCAGCAGCAAGCGAATTGACCTTTGTGCTGTCTCTCGCTTTAATGTGAACTAAGCAGCAACAACACAGCGTACAAGAAGCTACGAGCCCGCAGTGCAGCTAGACTAATCTGTCTCCATTACAGATTGCTTTCAAGATAGGACTCGCGTGGCAGTGCTCAGCCAAGTTATAAGCAGCTGCCGCTGGAGTAAAACTCCCCCGTCCAGTTGCCTTGCACACACTGAAAGACAGCGTGTATCCTCCCCCCCCCCCCCCTTCCTCGTCCAAGATCAAGCCACCGACCTCGGCTCACCCTCCCGCCCTTTCAGTCCCACCTACAGCATGCAGTGTGGGACCATGATGTTATCACAATTAAGACTATATACAGAACATCACGCCGACGGTAGAAATGCACCTGGAAGTGTCCATATAATTACTATCATAATAACATGCCAAAACACACCTCTGATCCATCTAGCAGCATTGGCCAGATTCTAACGCCCCCGAATCAAACGCACACACACTTTCTATGTGCCCAAAGTATAAAACAAACATAAAAATGACATTCAAGCTCCTAAATAAAGCCAACACCAAATGCACACCTAACTTTTTATCAAGTAATATAGGCAAGGTTATAATATGCATTACATAATGGCAATTGGTTTCCTAAATCGCCGCATTTCATCATGCAGTAAAGCACACGAATGCCGCAAAGCAGGTTTTTTTTTTTTTTGTGTGTGTGTGTGAGTGCATCCATCTGCACCGCATATCCAATTTTAGGCCCAATTTTCTAGAGAAGGAAAGGTGCGTGCGAGAATGGGGTAAATACCATAGTCAGACATTGTGAGCTAAGGCTGAAAATAGGTGTTTTCGATGACGCATGGCATGTGTCGAATGCATTTACTTTCCTCTAAGCTCCGTCGAGACTGATGCTGCCGCTATAAGGTGTTGCTACTGGGGTTACTAGGGATAAGGCGGGTGTGTGCTGATAGGTCAAGTTTCAATTATCTGGCAAAGGCCAATTTTAGGATCGAACTAACGAAAGATTGGGCCAGTGAAATGCGTGGGCACTGGCCGGGACCTTCGGCGTGGATCGAATTTCAACTGAACCAGAGTCGAATTAACGGAATTCTATTGTATTTTATTATGCAGTTTCTGGTCCATCCAATGTCTATATAATGATATGTACAAATATAAGTAATCATGTAATGTACCTCCCTTGGCAAATCTCGGTAAAAGAAGTATACAAAATAATCAATAGCAAAATTCGTAGTTGTTTCTTAAGTATATCAAGAAGCAGCACTTATTTCTTTCTCTCTGTCTCATGCACTATGACTGTGCTATACTATGTAAGGGTTAATAAATAATAAGCAATAAGGAAGACCTGACTAGTATTCCTCAATTATTTGTTCAGGTATCACCTGACTAATACAATTTATTTTCCCAGTTTCATAATACTCTCGAAGACACTCTATATTACACATGATATTTATCTGTAATGACAAATGTGAAAAAGGGAGCAACAGTTACAAAATCCCTTGCACCGCCGTATCGAAGCATCTACGTGTCTCCGCACTGTCCAGTGACTCCCAGAGACGTTCAGCTTTTCTGCACAGTCCCTGAACATCTTGAGTGTCCAGGTGCAAGCGGGCAACACCCTCTGCTAGCACCATGGTGGTCTTGTTGCTCATTTCAGCTGCTTGCTGAGCCACCTCCTCAATGCGCCGCAGCTTGGCTCGTAGTTGTTCTCGCAAAACAGCTTGTCGGGCCAGCTCTTCCTTAAGGGCCTGCTGTCGTGCAGTCTCCTGAGTGTACACACAGAATTCATAGCAGTATTTGTGGAAAAAAAAAATTCACCCAGAAAATACATAAACAAAATAGCACTGTTTCTAGATATTACCATGATGTTCATGGACTATCTAGCATTCTGGCATTACTCACAGAGATCATTTAATCAGTGCTCAATTTTTTTCTCTAAGCATTCAAAAGTTATAAAAATGGTATAGCTGCATCCTGCCTCAAGTCCCTTGAGTAAGTCATGTGCGCAGAATGAACATTGGCAGAACAGAATGAACCAGCGAGATCGTGTGTTTAATTACAAGCATGTTTCTCTATCGTTGCCACTACTTGTGGATGTGGGAAAAGGGTACTACTACACCACATCGTCTAGTTCATGCAAAGGTAGCACCAACCAAACAGCGTAAGGAGAACATAGTGTCACGGGCATACCTTACATTCACTCCTTGTCACCTAGACTTAAAAAAAGTAAGCAGTCAATCTGAGGTCAACATGTTTACAGTTGGCAGTAAGCTACGAAAGACATGCACTTCCATGCAGAACATTTGAAGTCAACATGAAAACTTGACAGGTGTTATGAAGGCACACAAAGAAGTTTATAGTATGCCATATCAGAGAAGTGTATAAAATTACGTTTAGCTGCAATGAACGAGAAGAAGAATGGGATTGGGATCTGAGAGACTCAATTTTTTGTTTATCGCAACAATATGAAGTGACAAAGATCCACGGAAGCCATAGTAGACGTTAATTGGTATGTTTACATTAAATGTATAAACAATAAAGTGAAGTGAAATAAAAGTGGCTGAAAAGAAATCTTGCCAAAGCTAGGGGTCAAACACACATCCTTCACATTGCACATGCGATGCTCTTATCAATTAAGCTATTGGGGCACCATCCTGCGCCCATTTTATTCGGTGCTTGTGTACGACATTAGCCCTGGACATACAGAATGTAGCCTCAAAAACCTATCGAGTGAGTCGTTGACTGGCAGAATGCTGTCTGACCATCAGTACACTGTCACAGATGTCATGACAGTGTAATGCAATCCCAATTTCAAGGACAGAAACGTTCCATGCTGTCACAGGAATGAAGAAGTGCATCTTACAGTCAAAGCATGCCATATAAATAATTGTGGTAGCATGAGCGTAAGTCCGCCTTCGATTATCTTCTGTAGAGAACTGTCATGCATTTCAAGAGTGAACATACGGCGTCCATGGTTGACAGCTCAGTGCTGCCTTCCCTGGGGCACGTGCAAACATTTTTTCTTGTTGTCCTTCATATCCACCACAGTGCGACCTTTTAGTTCATAGCAGGCATTTATGCCACCCTTTTCATTCATCTTGTGTCCACATTCTCCACTGCTGCCTTTTTAATATCACGGCTAAAACAACATTCTTCGGGATGCAGTGAAACAAACCAATGCTGTCAATGAAAAGGAAGCTTTTTCCTTCATTACCCACAAGAAATAAAAGCTAAGGTATCAAGACACTTTTGAAGTAACAATTTCCTTCAAAAAATTGAATTTTTCTTTTAATTTTATGGTTTTATGCAATCAAATGTACTCCTCTACCTATCGCCAAAAGAATATTGGCTCTACCTTGTGCCGTTCAAAAGTTATGGGCTAATTTGCAGTATATACCGTAATTCGTGGAACTTAAACTGACAGATTTCAGTTGTACATTTCTTACCTTTATATTCTAGATCGATAATATGTAAGTATAATTTTTCCGCAAACATCAATTATATGATGTGAAAAACGTAATAGTTTACAATATTTCGGTAATATATTGCTTAAAGGGCCCCTCACTAGGTCTGGCCATTTTGAGCTGACAAGCACAGAGAACACAATGCACGATAACGATCATCTGCAAAGTATTACATCGCTATGCACCATGGAAAGGCCTGAAATTTCAAGCCGAACACCATTTTTCCTTCTCCTCGTGGTCACCTTGCTCCAAGCCAGAGGATGACGTACACATGCTAGTGCGCCTACGTACATATGTTTGAGCTCTGACATCCCTCATTGTGACACTTTGAGAATTATTCAAGGCAACATCTGTTATTTGAGTAATATGTTGCTTGAACAGATGAATTAAAGCTTAGCGAAATAATAAAATATACAAACTAAATGTCTTCATGTTTTTGTTTTACTTCGCATCGCAGCAAGAGAGATGTACTTCCGTTTCGTCTGCTTGCTCCAACGTCGCGTATGCAGACGCCGAAACAGTCATTTTCTAGCGTGTTCCAGCATGAGACCATGCTCTGTGATTCGCTTATGTCTGTCTCAGTATTCGTGTAGCACTGACTCATACCGCTAGTCAGGTGTCCTCGTGCACAGCGCGCAAAATTGTGCGCTGCGCGAAACGAGACAATCACAACAGCTTGTGCACGACGTCAGTGGAAGTGCACTGCACCACAAAAAGTGAGGTGAAAAAAAGAATGAAGGCGGGGCGGCTCGTGACGTGCGCGTCGCGCAATCTTTGAGCTCCGGTATAAGAAAACGCAGAGAAGGAATTTCGCTTGCAGAGGCTAGACGAGGCAAGTGGAGAGAGCGTATATGTTTGCAGTAAAGCTCGCCTCTTGAAATCATGGGTTCGTGGCACTGAAATATTTCTATCTAGGCATTAATGAGCCGATTTGAAAAATTTTTGCGGCAGAACACTCCCTAGAGGACACGTAACAACTTCCAGCGTATAACCGAAGTTTGCCGTGTGGCCTGGTGAGGGGCCCTTTAAATTTCACATAAGAAGGCACTTCACTGGCCTGATCTGGCAATAGCCGTAGGAACAGTCCACATTTCAGAAGCGCCAGCAATCAGAGCATATGGAAGCATTTACTGGTGAGCAGTTGAGATAAGCAAGAGATGGTTTAGAGCATTGATGGGGGGAAAAGGAAGAAAGAGATGGACAGAACCAGAATCATTACAGGCACAGGTAGCTAAAATTTGTATATAGGTTTAGTGAAGAAAGAAAAAAATCAAGGAAAGACAGGCAATACGCTAGACTGTGGTAGATGTAAAACCTGTTTAGATCAAGTAGGCTAGGTGAATATTTGTTGCATATCCTCCCCCCTGCCCCATATATCTGCCACTTTCACAGCAGGAACCACACAACTTTAGATGCATTCCAGGAAATTTAATTGAGCTCCACTTTCTTTTCATGACGGCATCTTGTCAGATATCTGATTGAGCAAAGCAGCCCAGAAAAAAATATGAGGTTATAAATGGGTAAAACACGACGAGGAGGATGCTCAAGAAGAGGCTTGTTACATCTCTAAAGAGTATTAGTCCTCGGGCGCTTTGCTTTCATTCCTATCATTCAACGTATAATTCTTATTCTCGTTTTTCTTGAAACGAAAATTTGACAATTTTTGCACTGCAATATCATTTATGGACATTTACTCAAGGAAAATTTTCTAAGGAAACTTGGCAAGCTGTCTTATTATGTATCAAGGTAAGTGATCAACTAGGATTATTAAATTCCACTCATTTTATATTATTGCCAGTTTTCTCAAAGTATTGCTTTGTGAAAAGGCAGTTTTTCTTTGTGTTTTCAGTTTTTTTTTCTCAATAATTCCACAAATATGCATCACATGTTTTTTATTCTGGTTTATTGCACAGCTCATAGGTCGTCCTTAATTAACTCTAAAGCATTTTGGGATAGAGCAATTGGTTTCAAAGGTACCAATGCTCGAGTGCTGGACATTTATTTATTGGCACCTTTTAAAGAAAGCAATCGAAATAAAAAATGAAATTTTTTTAGAACATTAAATGCATAAATAGCATTAAAACAGTCTTTTTGACAAGGGACACCAGTACCATAATTTTATCTACTACATAAACATTTTGTGTCTCCTCGTACGTTAAATGAAGAAGGCTTAGCAAGCAATAGACCACCAACAAACACAAAGCTAATAACTAAATTGGATTGGCTTGACTCTTCAAATACAATGACCTTGTGGATAGACAAAGTCCAAGAGGCTTAGCCAGAAATGAAATTTGTGGCTTTTAAGCACTTCGTGAAGACTAAAAGGCTTTCAAGGCCATTCAACCCTTTCAGGGTAAATTTCTCTCGCCACATGTGACCACCCAGGGTCGATATTTTTTATTGCAGATTCCAATTCTGAGGGACCTATGTTGAAAAAAATTTACCGTAATTTTTCTAGGGTGACCGTAAAGTGAAAAAAAATATTTTGCGTTGGTATATATGTACTGTTTATTCATGAATAACAATAAAGAAAGGAAATGAACTTGTAGGAATTAAAAGATTGATGCATTGTTATACATATAGTTCAAGGGTTAGAAAATGCGCACACGAGAATATTTCACAAGTGTCAAATGTTCCTGCTCTTACACTAACATTTACGTTCATAGTGTAATCAAACTGCGTAGGTGAATGCACTCAAGAAAACTCTGTGGCTGTGTGCCTGTCAGAAATGCAATACGTGTGACAAACTTCCGCTAATCTTCATGCTATTGCCAACCAGAGGCGATTTGTTTTCGCGAGTATCAAAAAAAAAAAAAAAAAAGATAAGGAAAAGCATGCACGGCGGCATTCTTCCTATGCGCACCCTTGTGAGCACTAAACGAGCGAGAAACAGGTGGTCACCCTTTGAGCGATTAGTAACGAGATAGCCATAAGTTTTGCAAGCGCAAGAAGCCGAAACCGCCCGCGGAGCAAAACCCGAACTGACGCCCACCCACGCAGGCGCCAATAAAACAAACCATGCAACGAAAACTGACAGGGAGGTGCAAGAAAAAGGTTCTCTGTATTCCCACATAGTCGCAGCATATGCCAGAAAAGAAAAAAGGAAATTGGCACGCTCTTTAAATGTACAGACGACGCCGTAAGTATACGGCATCGCCCATTTTGGACATGTTCGTGGTGCCTTATACTGTATTTAGGTCATTGACCTTGAAAGGGTTCAATGAAACCAGGACTGCTGCGAACCCCACAAACACTTGCACACAGACAGAGCACATCACCGCATTGTTTACCTAGGCATGACAAAAGGCAAGAGGTGTGGCTGAATCAATGTGGCAAGAGATAGCTGGAGAAAAGGCAATGGCTTAGTGCACAAGTCAGTAAACTGCGAAGCACAAGGTGGAGAACAATGTATATTTGGCCTGCAACTGGAGGTGGAGCATGGAAATGCCTATGTGCAGGGATTCCAATGTGCACAGTGCCCCTATCTATCTATCAGCGTTACACAACAGCCCTTCATGACGCACCCACAGCCCAGCAGTAGTGATCAACTGTCAAGCTTGAGCTTCCTTCAACACTTGTGCCTTGCTTCGTCAGTTTGCGCTCTTTCATCGCTGTAGATGTGAGGACATTACACGCTATAAGTTGCCTACACGAGTTGACGTAATGGTAAAATATGGTGAAGTAGGTTTACACGTCACACGAGCTCACATTCACTCAAAAGTACACTCTGCTTTTCAAGAAAAATCATTTCTCCATTAGCATTAGTGCTTTAGTGCCTTCCAGTTTTCTTTTTTTAAATGAAAATAAAATAAAGATGTTTTGCGTGTGAACTACAAAGAGCTAGGTAGTTGCAGTATGTGACACTGCTTCTGCCCCATGCAGAGTGCTACAACAGCTGTCCATCACCCAGAGTGACGAATCCAAGTACCTTAACAGCAGATGTAGAAATATGCATGTTGTTGAAAGATGTACCATGACGCCATAAAGTACGGTAACGTACGGTTGACCTTGAATTTTATTTTGGTATCTATACAACGTACACATGAAAGGGGCACAGACAAAAAGCCATAAAATCGGCCTGACTAGGTCCGTGTCCCTTATTGGTTTCCTTTGGCATCACATGGCAATGCGTGCATAAATACAAGATGAACAGATGTATTGGAAAAACAATATAAATATAAACAATGTGTGGAGAAATGGGACTATTTGTACAAAGTTACTTTCGCACAGCGGCGGAAAATTGACATGAATGCTGAAATTGTAATTGTCATACAAGTTACGAAAAACAGGAATAGGAAAACAACAAAATGCAGACAACATAAATCACTTTTCATTTACGGGTAAAATTCACAGAAATACAAAACTAAATAAGTCACTGTGCAATTACAGCTTAGAATGCCTGTACATCAGAACAAAACACAAAGAAGAGCACTAAGCATACACGTGAATGACAATATGAGTAGCAAGTTTGGCACCTAATTGAAATAATAAGTATGGCGATTAATGAAGAGAGTTAAGTAGAGATGGTAGTTCATGGTGGAGCATTTGATTCACATAGTTAGTTTTTGAGTGTGGAATATGCCAAGTTTCTCTGTGACGTATGCGGAAACTGCTTGTATTTAATGTTAGCCTTGACATGTGCACGAGAAAATTAGTGCTACCGTTCTGTTAAAAGCATTTTAGCAAAATTGTATTGTAGACCGATTTTATCGGCGCTATATCTAATTGACAAAAAAGAGGATCAGTACGTACATCAAATGAAGAGCTTGAAATTGCACGGATGGCTTTCTTTTGCAATAAATATAGAATGTTGACATTATTGTAAGTCTTGTTGCCCCATACGAGGTGACAATAGTTAACATGAGATAAAAAAAGAGAATTATAAAGTAGGAGCTTCACTCTTAATGGTAAAAGGAAGCGTAATTTTATTAGTATTCCAACAACTCGTGCAAGTTTTTTAGCAATAATGTTAACATGGTCATTCCACAGCATATTCTCTTGGAATATGACACCTAAGGTTTTAACCGATAGTACTATGTCTATGAAAGAAGCACCTATTCTTAGATGTCCGTCAATGCTATGCCTTTTGTTTTTTGGCTGAAAAAGCACGCCTTTTGTTTTGGTAGTATTAATGGTTAATGAGTTGAATAAACTCCACTTGTTTATTTGGGCTAGTGTATCATTAGCAACACACAGCAATTCTTTCACGTCCTTAGAAGTTATGAATAAACTAGTGTCATCAGCATAGATAACAGATTGTGCGCCGGTATTGATATTAGTTATCTCATTTATATACAGGTTAAACAATACTGGTCCTAGTATGCTTCCTTGAGGAACTCCAGCGAATATAGGCAAATCTTTTGAACAGTTGTTACCTACGACAACGGTCTGATACCTGTACTGCAAATAACTTCTAATTAAGTTCAGGAAAGTTTCCCTAAAGCCATAAATGTCAGGTTTTGTTAGTAGAGTATTGTGACTAAGGGTGTCAAAAGGCTTTGAAAAATCAATAAAGACACCGAGAGTAACTAAATTGTCTTCAAAGCCTCGCAAAATTATCTCGTTTTGCATCAGTAAAGCTATTTCTGTTGAACGACCTTTTCTAAACCCATACTGGTAATCTGTAATTACATTGTGCTTTTTACAAAAGGGGGTCACTCTTGTATTAATCAATTTCTCGAGACATTTAGAAAAAATAGGCAGGATAGATATTGGCCTATAATTTGAAAGCTTGTTTCTGTCGCCAGATTTGAAAAGTCCTGTTACCTTTGCTATCTGCATGCACCGAGGAAATATACCATTTGCCAATGAAAGATTGTACACGTGCTCTAAGGCAGGACAGATTAGGTCTAGAACATGCTTAGTTGGGCGAATCTGCTAATCATCAATATCGCAACTTTTGCTATTTGGAAGGCTAAGAAACATGCTGCTGATTTCATGAGTGTCAGTGGGGCTTAGGAATGCACTTTCGACGACTTTTGGTTTTTACATATTCTGTGCAACGAGGATCGTAGAAACTATTCACCAGCGATACAAAATGATTGTTAAAAACGTCAGCCAATGCCATACCTGATGTCAGCTGATTATTTATTTCTAACTCTGCTGCATTCTCTAGATGATTGTTTACACGAAGTAAACCGTTTAGTTTTTTCCAGGTGATATTGGTTCGCATTATTGTTTCTTCATTCAATAATTTCTCGAAATATTGCGATTTTGGTACCATTAGAGTACCATTACCGTTATTGCAGAATTTCTTGAACTCGGCTAAATCTTTGCATTCCTTGTGTCTAGGAATTGCTTGAAAAGAGCATCTTTTTGTTTGATCAAATTCAACCTACTGTAAGTAATCCAAGGTTTCCTTGCTTTTTTCGCTTTTGTTGTTTTGCCTTTAAATGACTTTCTGTAAGCGCTCTGAAAAAAGGATAAAAACAACTCGTCCACTTTGCCACAGTCTTTTTCGTTATACACGTCTTGCCAGTTTATGCGCAATATTTCGTTGTGAAATTTCTCAAGCGTGCATGGGTTAATATCCTGAAATGTGAAGTGTTGATCTTTAGAAAAATGCGAGGGCAACACAGGTGAATTAACAAGTAGAAAAATAGCCAAGTGGTCACTGACGTGAGCAGTGATGACGCCTGATTCAATGTCTTGTGTGTCAAAATTCGTAATGAAAACATCGAGTAAACTTTGGCAGTCACCTTGAATGCGAGTAGGAGCAGTAATTGTATTAATGCAAGCATTTGATTGAAGTACCCGCAATGTGTCTCTGTGAAGTGGGCTATCATGTAACATGTTAATATCAATATCACCACCCAAAACTAAACTATAGTCGTTATCATTAACCCAGGATAGCAAATCGTCAATGTATTTAAGAAAATTAACCACATTCCCTCCCGGTGGGCGATATACCACAGAAAGAATGCTGCGACCATGAAGAACATTCAAAATTTCAAAGTCAGCAGTAATTTTAGTAAAGTCTTTCAACAATTCACAATGCAAGTTAGTCCTAGTAAGCAACAGAACACCGCCACCCTTTCTATTGCACCAATTCAGATAATGAGAGACACAGTCTGATATTTGCAGTGCTTCTTCGTTGCAAAACCATGTTTCGCACAGCATGACAATGTCGAATAAAAAAAAACAAAAGGACAGCAATGCATTGAGATCATCGTCCTTATTGCATGCAGATTGCATGTTTAAATATAAAAAGGATGTGCACTAATTTCTCTTAGAAAATATTTTACCAACATCGGTTGGTGTGAACAGTCTTTCAGCCATGTTTAACTTTTGCAGTAAGGACGACGTCTGATGCACACTTGCAAGCGCTTACTCCATTTTATCAAGGTCTTGAACTGCAGATATGCGGAGCGTCCGTTACGTGTCAGTTTCCCGCGCGAAAATTTTACCATCTCAAGTCCATGCGTACTTCCACCATTTGTCTTTCTTTCGCGCAACAACTTGCCCAAGAAGCTTCTTTAGTGTTGGGCACAGGTGCTCATTTACGAAAATAGAAGCATGACCAGATTGACCGAGATCAGTGGCAGATATAAGCTTTTTTCACGCCTTTTCAATGAGCCCATCACACTTTGAACGCAAACGAAACTGAAAGACAATATTCGTACAGCCACCGTCTTTCCGCGGCACATGGTGACAAACATCGACGTCTGTGTCACAGATAGGCTCATTGACCAGGCTGCCGAGCTTCGCTACTACTGCAAAAAGATTTTCATTTTCAGTGAATGGCACACCTTTAATTTTAATGTTTCTATTTCTTGAGTACTGTTCCTGGGTTGTCACCCTCTCCTCAAGGCCAGACACTTGCTCTCCAAGTTCCTGACATATGGCTGTCAAAGCAGTGTTTTCCTTTTTTAAAGAAGCTTTTTCTTTTTCAATTGCAGCACACTGTGTTGTCATCGCATCACACTGGTTGCTGAAGAAATCAATAGAATGCTTCATATCTTTGAATTCCTTTCGGAGTTCTTTTTCAATAGCACTTCACATGTCACGCATTTCTTGCCGAATGTCTTTTAGGAACTTGGCTAGTTCAGGCATCACTTTAGTACCGGACATTTACACTTCACGTTTGGCAGCAGCGACGGAGTAAGTAAGAAAAGGAAACACACAAGATTCTGCACAAACCCGTGTGTAGGATGGTCAAAGTAAGTAAATATGTCAGCTCCGCCGCCACTGCTGCCAAAGTGCCGGTCAGGTAGAAGATGCAGGTCCTTTATAGCCAGGGGCAGTGCCAGTCGAAAGTCACGGGGCGCTGATTTCACTCGAAAAGCTACGTCAGCCGTAACTGTGTATGCCACCCAACCGAAGACGGTATGATGTGGCAAAATGGGAACAATCCTGCGCAGACGCAGCCGTGAAGCCCCCAAGTGGCAGTCGACATTGTTGTGCCTCGAAGCAAAACCTGTGTGTAGAACGATCAAAGTAAGTAAATATGCCAGCTCCGCCGCCACTGCTGCCAGAGTGCCAGTCAGGTAGAAGATGCAGGTCCTTTATAGCCAGGGGCAGTGCCAGTCGAAGGTCACGGGGCGCTGATTTCACTCGAAAAGCCACGTCAGCCGTAAGTGCGTATGCCACCCAACCGAAGATGGCATGATGTGGCGAAACGGGAACAATTCCATGCAGATGCAGCCGTGAAGCCCCCCAAGCGGCAGTCAATGTCGTTGTGCCTCGAGGCAGGCAAAACCTGTGTGTGGGATGATCAAAGTAAGTAAATATGTCGGCGTGCTGTACCACGGTTACAGCACGTGGTCCCGACCCACTTGCACAAGTGTAACCAACCAGCCCTAGCCACATAATGGACTACATCCCTGCTGTTATTACACTACACGTGTCTGACAACACACTTGGAGAGCTACAGCAGCAGTGAGTGAGCCAAGCGATCACACAATGCCTATACTAGTCAGTTACAACTTAAACACTACAAACAAATATTGTCTGCCTGCAAAAGTGTACTGCACATGCCTGCGTGCCTCCATGCTACAAAAAAGTGTAGTTCCCGACAAACGTGAGTATTTTCCAACTATGGGAATATGTGTTACACTGCTACATTACAAATGAATGTCACAAATGTCACAATGTTACAAAAGGTCAAAAAAAAATTCACGAAGCTAATGTAAGTCAGTTGTGAATGCACAGAGTTCAGTCAATAAAGCTATAGTATATGTGTTGCTTAAAGGAATCCTGAAATTATTTTTACAATTTTGTGCAAACGTACCGAGTCATTAGGGTAGGTCCATCTGATCATTAAGTGAGACATCTAAGCATTCCGCATAAAGCATGTAATTTATTATAGGGTTTTAAAAATGTGCATCGCTAACCAATCGCAACAGTGCTGCTCTTGGGAGTTTTCAGCCGCCCCATTACCTGCTTTGTAGAGACGTCAGTCAAGCGAGCTATTAGATTGGCTAACCAAGTTGCATCATTGGGAATGTTTGAGACATGCTGCCTTAAACTCATTTTTAATAGCACACATACGCATCGTAACTTATGTGCCCTTAAAAATAAGCAAACAGATGTAATAATCCTAGGCGTTCCTTGCAGCTCGTCTGCTGTTGCTCTGGCAATGGGGCAGCACGAAGGGGTTTTCACATGAAGATAGTAGCAGCAATGTCTTCTTTGGGAGCAGGAATGTGAATGGTACCAGCGCTGTATTACGCCAGACTTGAACTGCAGGTATGTACAAGGAGTTAAGTGCAGCGACTACATGGTGTAGAAGACGACAGCGCTGCCCGTCAAGGTCAACATCAACTGAGCTTCACCTTTCACGCTAATCGCATTTGCTGGACCTACCAGCCACAAAATAACAAACCTGTGCTGCCATATCATTCCGCGCACTCAAAACTTGTAAAATGAGCTATTGTCAGCACGTGTTTCCAAAATTTCTCTCCGAAAATCGTGCACACACATGATGATAAACAGTTTTAAACAGCAGTCAAAGAGGCTGACTAATCCTGGTTACCGAACGCATTTTCAAGTGTCTGTTGCCGAGAAGCTGCTCTGGCAACTAAAATCAGAAATACAATGTCATCCGAATCCGGTGCTTGGTGAACAGAAGCATTTTGTTGTATTGCCTTGCATGCATAAGATTTCCCACAATCTGAAAAGAATTGGACAATAAGCGAATGCAACCGTCGCATTCTCGGCCTTGAAGAAACTTGCCACATTGTGCAAGATAGGAAAGGCTGACAAAAGTGCGAGAATGCATGGTCAAGCATCAGAAACCTTACGTCACTTGCGATGAAGGTGTCGTGTACCGAATTCCCTTGTCATGCGGGAACCACTATATCGGACAAACCGGTGGGTGCTTGAACGAACACCTTATGGAACATGCTCGCAATATCAGGTATGGGCGAAGGGAAATACTTGCTGATCACATCCTCTCCTGTTAGTCAAAGACGTACAAGCCGTTCCTTGATAAATGTGTTGTCATAGGAAGGAGCAAAGACAGGGTAACTCGAGAAATCATTGAAGCTGAAAAGATAAACAGAGCAGGACGCACATGTGTGAGCACATCTTCTATTTTCCTCTGCGATAAAGAGCTAGCGTTTTCGAGACACTGATACCGGTTGTATAGGCGATAGGTTTTTCTTCGGGCGTATAAAAGTGATGTATGTAAAAATAGAATTTGTTGGTAGTTAGCGCTTATACTGTTAGTGTGTGTTTGAATTTTTACTGTCCCGTACTCTGCACGCTATTCAGTGCTATTCAAATCATGCAGCAACAAGGCCAAAAAGCTACGCTGCTGAACATCAACCACTTAGTCAACATAGTGGTCACCTGCAGCTTTGAAAAGAAAGGTGTTTCAGCCGTAACCACAGGTTCTGCATTTGTCAGAGCCAAGTTTTCTAGATAATTTGCCAAGAACGATAGCTGAGAAACGCCCTAACAAGCCAATATAAAAATGATTGCAAAGGAGATTGCTTGTGCTTAATCACGTGTCAAAACATCCATCAGAAAGCCGCAATTTTGAGTTAGACTTTGGTGTAGTGACTCCAAGTGATTGAGCCACCATTTTGGTACAGCATTTTGCTATCTATATATTTCAAAAAATCTTGCTTGAATGCTTAAAAAGATTTTGAAACTTCTCAATCACACAATGATTGGCTGCATGTGTAAATGTCTCTTAATATTTGTAAGGAAATAAGAGTGAGACTGCCTGTTTAGTCTGCCATTTTAATGAACTTCCTCTTCTCTTCCTGCACCAGTACAGTATGCAAGTTATTAGGACATATTATTTTAAAACACGTAAATGCTTATCTAGAAGTAAATGATATCCTAACCCCTTGTCAGCATGGCTTTCGTAAAGGCCTTTCTACTATTACGCAATTAATTGAATTAACACATGACATATCCAAGAGCATTGATAACCAGAAACAAATAGACCTCATATTTTTAGACTTCTCGAAGGCATTTGACCGCGTGTCACACACTAAACTTCTTGCAAAGTTAGAACTAACTTTGGGAAGCAGCCCTATCCTTGATTGGATCAAAAACTATCTTAGTAATCGCACACAATTTGTTGAAATTAACAACGAGAGGTCCGCGACAACTAACGTTACATCAGGAGTACCCCAAGGAAGTGTCTTAGCCCCAGTATTATTCTTAATCTTTATTAATGACTTACCCGCATGTGCTTCACAGAATATCAAACTTTTTGCAGATGACTGCGTTCTTTTCCAGGAAATTAACTGCCTCGATGACCATAGAACTTTAAATAACGCCATAACAGCAGTTTCCCAGTGGTGCAAGGACTGGCAGATGGATATCAATCTAAAAAAGTCCGTTCTATTATCTATAACCAGAAAAAAACATACATCAGCCTACCAGTACACCCGTAACAACATTCCTCTCGCATCTGTTCATGAGCATAAGTACCTTGGTGTGACACTAACATCTGACTTCAGGTGGGATTCTCACGTTAACAATATCACATCAACCGCAATAAGACAGCTATTCTTCATTAACAGACGCCTTAAACTAGCACCATCTGAAACAAAGTTACTCGCATATAAAACACTCATAAGACCAGTTCTAGAGTACGCCAACACCGTTTGGTTCCCGTTTACTAACAAACTGATTAAAAAACTTGAAGGGGTACAGCGAAAAGCGCTGAGATACATATATAATAAACACTCCATCACAGACTCACCAACATCATTACTGAAACGGGCAGAACTTCTAACCATGCATAACAGAGCCAAGCTTGCTAGACTAAAAATCATGTATCAATTAATACACAATCAACTTAAACTCCCTATTATCAAATACATATCAACGTCATCGAATAGAATAACTCGTCGTAAACACACACACAAATTAAGCGAATTTCCATTCCGCACTGATATTTTCAAATACTCTTTTTTTCCAAGGGCAACACGCGAATGGAATAATCTTAGCACAAGTATCACTGACAGCTCATCCTTAGATACGTTTGGTACCCTGATTGCGGATCAACTATACGCATTGCAGCAATAATTCTTCACATTATTTACGTAGTTCCTTGTTGCCTTGTTATTTTAACGGTGTTTGTGCTTGACTATAATTACGGCAATGATGCATTAAATTTCTTTTCTTGTTGGCATTATTGTAACCTTGATAGTTGCGTGACTGTTATTACCTCAATACTGACCTTGTAACTGGTTTCTGTAGCTGCAATTATCTTTGTCATAACCTCTCCGTTCTATTTATTCTCTTGTATAATCACGTAATCAAATTGTTATATGCCCAAGTTTTTTATTGTATAAGATTTAGTAAGTAACACCTTATACCATGTTCCTATGTATAACATACAGCCCTTCCTGTTACAATCCCTGATGGGATTCACAGTATCAATAAATGAAATGAAATGAAATGAAATGAAGTCTCGCTCGTCGTCTTTTTCTTATCTTCACGGAGGTTCCGCTTCAGGCACTTCACGATATTGTAAATATTGTGAGCGTAACACATGCTTGACTTTCAACTTCATCTCCACATATCCTCATCCATTGTACATCTTCATCTGTATATATCATCAGCAGCAGCACAGCTTGATCCTTGTGGTAGTAGCATGAGCTTGGCTGGAATAAAGTGGTTCTTTAGAAGTGGTGGACAGTGCTTTTCATTCCCCAAGACCTGTCACACATTCTCACTGGAGCTCCGCTCGGGTCGCCGCATAACACCTCCGGCCATGCTCGCTTCATCGAATCCGAGCACTCCGAGGCCACTGCTCCACAGAAGCCTTCGCCTTTCGTCGTGACCATCAACAGTCGCCAGCGCGACCCCCAAATCTTCACTGGTCTATGCGGGCATGACATAGAGGACTGGCTCAAAAACTACGACCTTGTCAGCGATTTCAACGTGTGAGACAGTTCACAGAAGTTACGGAACGTCCCGGTCTACCTGTCCGATGTCGCAAAAACCTGGTTTTGGAACCATGAGCCCGATCTTTCTGACTGGGTGACGTTCACGCAACAGCTTCAGCAAATTTTCGGTGCCCCAGCTGTTCATGCTGGGGCCATGAAGAAGCAGCTTGGTGAGCACATCAAATTCGCTGGGGAATCGTACAGCTCATACGCTGAGGATGTCCTTGCATTGTGCAAGCGTGTGAATGCCACCATGTCCCAGAGTAACCAAATATGCCACATTATTAAAGGCATAAGCACCGTTTCCATCAATGACCTTGCTACGCTAAATTTTGCTACCATCCAGGATGTGATAACTACTTGCTAGCGACTTGAGGAGCACCAGTCCCTTTGGCTATGCACCTATACCTCCAACATTCATCTCCCTTCGACCATGGACTTGCGAATGCTTATCCGAAACATTGCCTGTAATGAGCTTCATGGGCGATGCTCTTCCTGCCCTCAACAAAGTACCATCTCTTCTCCACTTACTGCCTTGCGTGACATCATTAGGCAGGAGATCACGTCCGCATCGCATCTACCGTGCTCCGACGGCCCCTGCACTCATCAGGTACCAACATATGCCGACGTTGCGGCGCTCTCTCCAGCCATCATCGCCCCTTCGCCTACACCAGGAGACCACCCTTCAGTGGCTTTGTTGTCCCTGCCAGTGCGTGTACAGCGTTACTACGCTCCACGTCCTGCTAGGCCCACTTGCTACTACTGTGGCTATCGAGGACACATATCCCCATTTTGTCGAAGGCGTCAATAGGATGAGCAACGTGGCTACACTCCCGAGGAACGTACAAGCGCCCATCCAACATTGGGCTATCAGCGCACATCTTACTGCTCCTTTTATCACCAGTCAGTGTCAGTATTTCAACAGTGCCACCTGAGTCAGGGTCGCTGCCAAGTAATGCCTCTTCTACACCATTGTTGGCAACCATGAGCCCTGACCTAACGCCTGCCCAAAGTCAAGATCTCCTCCCATTATTGAACAAACACCATTCCTTGTTCGACGTCAATTCGCCCGTCCTCCCTATGACTACCGCCGCTCATCACCAAATACCGTTTGATGGCTCCCGCATTGTTCAGCGGCACCCATATTGCGTGTCTATTACAGAGTGCAAGATCATCGAGGAAAACATATCAGCCATGCTTAGACGAACTATAGGTCCTTCCTCGAGTCCCTGGTCTTCCCCAGTTGTTCCAGTGCAGAAGAAAGACAGCTCAGTGAGTTTTTGCGTTGATTACCATGTGCTGAACAAAATCCCGCATGAAGATGTTTACCCCCTGCCACGGATTGACAATGCACTAGATTTGCTCCATGGTGCCGAATATTTAGCCTTGACCTTAGATCAGGCTACTGGCAAATACCAATGTCCGAATCTGACTAAGAAAAATGGCGTTTGCTACATATGATGGACTCAGAGTTCAGTGTGATGCCTTTTGGACTCCGCAATGCGCCTGCCACCTTTGAACGCATGACCGGTAACGTCTTGCGTGGTTTGAAATGGCAAACCTGTTTGCGCTATCTCGACGACATTGTAGTGTTTCCGACCACATTCTCACAACATTTTCAACGTCTTGAAGTCCTTGCCTGTCTAGAAAACCCTGGCCTACAGCTCAATAAAAAAAATGTGCAGTTTCGCCAGCAAGACCATCAAAGTTCTGGGGCACATATTCAGCAAAGAAGGTATTTGACCGGACCTTGAGAAGCTTGCCGCCGTCGTCGAATTTTGCGGTCTATTGCGTCAAAAAGAACTGTGCAGTTTGTTTTGGACTTGCTTTTTAGTTCTGGCGCTTCATACGCAACTTTGCTGAGCTTGCGTCCCCGCTCCATCAACTCCTCGCCAGTAATGCGCCCTTCATTTGGTCCGACGAATGTGAACATGCTTTCCTGGCTTTGAAACATGCCCTTACGTCAGACCCAGTACTGTGCCAGTCCGATCCGAGTACGCGCACCATCCTTCACACTGACGCTAGCAGTCATGGTCTCGGTGCCATTCTCCTGCAACGTAATAACACCTTTAGTGAACGAGTAATTGCTTATGCTAGTTGTACACTAACCACTGCAGAGAAGACTTGCACTACTGTATAACCGAGCAGAAGTGCCTTGCTGTTGTTTGGGCAGTGCAAGAATTTTGCTTAGATCTTCACGGCTGCTATTTCACAGTCGTTACTGACCATAATGCACTGTGCTGGCTTTCATCGCTAAAGAATTTATTAGGTCGCCTGGGTCGCTGGGTGCTTCACCTACAGGAGTACGATTTCGATGTCACCTACAGGGCTGGAAAGAAGCTTCAAGACGCCGCTGCTCTATCTCGCTACCCTCTGCTGAATCATGACGATTCACCATCGCCTCTCCGTACTAGCATACGTTCAGAGTCCTCTTCATCAGCTTTACTCCTCACTACCGTCGGTTGCCTAAGACCTGACAGTCCATCTGTCCTTGTGTCCCACCAACATATCAACCCATAGTGCCGAACTATTCTCCAACGCATGGAAGGTTCTTCGTCACCTCCAAACGCCCGAATTCGTTGACAACTTAATCAATTTAAGCTGCACAATGGGGCTTTACATCACTACATTTATCACCTCACAATGGCTACAAATGAGTCCTGGTCATACCATGTTCTCCACAACGTGAGGTGCTCGAAGCCTTTCACAATCATCTGATGGCCGGTCATCTAGGCTACCACAAGACTTACGACAGAATACGAAGTCGCTGCTCCTGGCCTGGCCTGTCTTCAACCGTTGCGAACTACGTTGCATCCTGCATTCATTGTCAAAGCCAGAAACGACTGACAACAGCTCCTTCTGGCTCTTTACAACCTCTACCTTGTCCCGCTTCGCCTTTCGAAGTAGTTGGAACATACTTGTATGGTCCTCTTCCCACGACCTCACATGGCAATCGTTGGATTATAATGGCCGTAGACCATCTAACACGCCATGCAGAGACAGCATCTCTACCATCCGGGTCTGCTGCTGAAGTCACCGATTTGTTTGTACAAAACATTTTCTTATGCCATGGTGCTCCGTGTGTTCTCAGTGACCACGGCAGAGTCTTCCTCTTCTATCCTTACCAAAGTTCTGTGCACCTCTAACACAATTCACAAGACGACTTCCAGTTACCATCCGCAGACCAACGGCTTGATGGAGCGTTTTCATCGTACCCTCTCTGACATGATTGCGATGTACACCTGCCCAGACCACACGAACTGGGATGCAATCCTGCCGTTCATGACATTCGCCTATAACGTGGCTACGCAACGTAACACCAATTTTTTACCTTTTTTCCTTGCTTATGGCCGTTCACCAAGTTTCGTTCTTGATGTGTCTCCTTTCGACTCCTGTACTCCCAGAAGCTCCTTTCTCAGAGCAATTTGTGTCTTGCCTCGCGGACTGTTGTCACCTTGCCCTCCTTAACACCAGCATATCCTAGGACGCTCGCAAGTTTCGTTACGACTTGACCCACCGTGCTGCGACTTTTTCTCCTGGCAATGAAGTTCTTCTTTGGACTCCTGTGCGCATTCCCGGCTTATGCGAAAAATTTATCATGCATTTTATTGGACCTCACATAGTCATTGAGCAGACATCAGCTTTCAATTACCGCATCTCGCCCCTTAGAACGCTGCCCGATTCCCGTTGCCGTGGGACAGAGATAGTGCATGTCTCTCACTTAAAACCACATACAGCATTTCATAATACTTCCGCACGGCCAGGCGGCCGCTTCCACAGCGAGAGGGAATTAGTGTGAGTGCAACATATGCCTGACTTTCAATTTTGCCATCTTCACATACCATCATCCAATGTACATTTTCTTCATCTGTATATATCATCACCAGCAGCACAGCTTGATCCTCGTGGTAGTAGACAAGCGTGGCAGGAATAAAGCGGTTTCTTACAATATCACTGCATTCTGAGCAAAGGCAGGCAATGAAAAAAAAGAGAGCGGTGCAGTAGTAATGTCTCCGCCTTCCACGTAGAAAGTGTGGGTTCGATTCACAATGGATGTTCTTTCTTGAATGCTAATGGCATTCTTTGCCTACTTCAGCTGTTTTGAGCCCGTCCATCAGTCCGTCCGTCCGTCCGTCCATTTAGTTATCTATACTCTTACGCCGACTCAGTGTCTCAAGTTTGTTACCTGCTTGGGCCGCTTGCTAGTTATGTGCTCTTGGTCGTGATGCCATCATGGTTGTTCCATTGCATCATTCCAGCTGCATGATTTTACTCTCGTCATGCCATCGTTGTCATGTCTTCTATGCTGACCCAATGGCCCAAGTTGTCTAATAGCTGGGGCCAGTAAGTATGGGCTCCTGGTTCTGACGCCGTTGTAGCCGTTCCAGCTGTCATCCAACACTCGTCTTGTCGTCGTAATAGTCGTCGCACAGTCGTCATCATTAGTTGCCACACTGCCATAGTGATTTTATCATGGTCATAATCATCATCATTCCAGCTTTGTGATCTGACTCTTGTCATGCTCTCATCGTCACGCCTTCTACTTTGACCCAGTGGTCCAATAGCTTGGGTCACTAGGTATGTGTTCAGGGTCAAGATGCTGTCGTGGTCATTGCACCATCATCATTCCAGCTTTGCCATCCGACTCTTGCCATGCCCTCGTCTTCACAACGTTGTAGTCGTCATGCTGTCATTTTATCATTGACATCACTTCTGTAACGTCATCCCATTATCATGCCACCTTCGTTTCTCTATCAACGTCAATCTTTCTTCTTCACTGATTTGTAATCATACTGTCATCATTAAACAATGATTATGGCGCCTTAGTCATGTCATGATCAGACCATCGTCGTGATGCTGTCATGGTTGTGCCACCATCATCACTTTACTCTCGTCATATCACCGTCAAGTAATCTTCGCCATACAGGTTTCATGATACAGTCATCATACACTTGTCATCCCATTGTCCTCATGCTGTTGTCTTGCCATCGTCCCTGCAACACTGTCATACCGCTGTTGTCATGCCATCGTCGTCATGTTGTCATTTCACCATCGTCGTCACTTCAGTATTGTCACCTCATCGTCCTCATACCATCTTCGCTGATAAATTGGTGCATTCCTTGTTTGCATTCCATTGTAATCATGCTGCCGTCATTCAATCGTGATTTTGCTGTTATTGTCATGCCATCGTCGTCCTTGTGTCACGGTCGCACAGACACTATCATGCAACCCTTGTCATACCATCATCATCATGCCGTCTTGGTCATGTGATCGTCATTTTTGTTTCTTCATCTGGCAGCTGTCATACTGTCTATGTCACACCTTCGTCGTCATCTCATTATCGTCATGCTGTCATCATTATATGCCTTCGTCGTTCCATAGATATCATCACTTTTTCCTCATTCCATCATCACTGCATCAGTCTCATTCAGTCATTGCGGTGATGCTACTGTCCCAACCCATTTCGGAGCAGCTTATGGAGCAGCCAAAAATGCATTTCGGAGCATTAAAATTTACTTTCAGAGCAGGTTTATGAAAGTGATTGCAAACTATATTATATTAGGCTTTTACATTGACAATGCACACAAAAGCAGTAAGTTGTCACTTGTTCATAAATTCAAACAGTAAAAATGACCCCTCCCCCCTTCTTTTTATCACAGTCCTTGCTGTGGACTGCAATGGGCGGTGGTGTCCGAAGATGTGCTTAAAAAAGCATGGAAGCACTTGGACGTGCTACATGCAGAATTCAGAAGCATTTCAATAACATTCAGGATGATCTTGCTCCTATAAATGTATTCTTTAGGATGGAGCACTCTTTTGAGAAAAGTCACTGCCAGTGGCATGAAATATTTACTTATTTTTCCCTGTGCTGTGATTCACTGACAACCATCTACACGAAATACTGCGATGGTCGACACTACTGGAGCAGTTCACTTTTGCTCGTCATGCAGCTCGATGTGCGCCGCACCCCGTCGCAAAGTGCACACATATGCGCATGACCTTTAACTTTGCACTGCAACGCTGTCAGATTAGGCTGCGATCAGTGAATTCAGTTTAGTGCTTTCTGGCTACACGCGAACTTTCCCCATTCTGTCCAGTAAGTGCAAAAGCAACTTTGCGAAAGTGTTTGCTGCAATTGCCAGCCTGTCACTTGTGGCTTGAATCTCGGCTTCCGAACACCAGTTGAGCCGGCGATCTCACGCCCAATCAACAAAGTGGTTTACTGGTTCGAACAAAGTGGAGGTCATTTCACCGCAATGACCTGCCTGCCACTGTGTCAGCTGGCAGCGGATTTTGTCAGGGCCGTATACAATACAGCAAGGTTTAGCCGGCGGCCCTTCGTCATTACCCAACGGTGAAAGTTGCTGTTTGGTGCCGAGTCGACCAAGTTCTCGGCAGCAGCTGTACAACATTCTTACGCCGTTAAATCGCCACTCCAAGAAAAGCGGCGGACAGCCGGCAAATTGAAGAGCAGTAAAGTTGTTCATGGCTGCCATGTGCATGCCAATGTGTGCGTTATGTTCCAAAAGTTGAGCGAGACCCCACACAGCATCCGAAACTTTAGTCACCATTTTACATTGGTCATACAGAAGCAAGTGGTCTGGCTCAGCGCCAACGCAATTGCTTGCTGCTGCCAGAAACTCGAGGTTGTCCCGTTGCCTGAGTAACCCTCATGCATCGGGTTGGAAGGTATTGAATATAGATAGCAACCCACGGGAGAAACATCAGTAGAATCCCTTGACTCGGCCCACCGCGAAGTGCAGCCGTTGGTCAAGGCGACGCTACTTTACATTGTGCGGTAAAACAGCACTCAAGGACACAGTTCCATTTTTTTTTTTTTAAAGCATGAGCAACCCTTTTGGTGCAGAGTGGGCGCAGATTTCTCACATTTTGCTGAAATTTAGAAGGATGTAGCAGAAGTTGCCTCTCAGGGCAGTTCAGCGCAATTGGCGCAGCAACAGCATCACTGTCATTGTCATGCTTCCATGCTCATGGGAGTGGAGGCACGGGCGTGGAAGCCATTGGCAAGTGAGTGCCATAGCAAAGTGGGATGACATCAGAGTATGTGGCATACAGCCGGGACAACGGAAGTCTCAGCAAGTTTCAGCGAGGAAGTCTCACCATTACAAGTGTCAAATAAGCAGTACTTCAGGAATAAGGTCTGTCGCCACATTGTCCGACTGCTATTTTCATTACCGTCGAATGACGTGATCAGACGAGTTCTGCAATAATATATTTTTGTTTTGCTTTCCTCCTCAATTGTTTTCTTTTTTTTTATTCTAGAGCACTGAAAGTTTCACAAATGGATAATTTCACCACATTCACAAGTTGGAAGCAGTGCTCTCTTTTTTCTGCTGACAGCTACAACGAAATCTTACAAGTGCAATATAGAAACAATCATATTAAATATTTTCATGTTATTAAGTGATTATCCAAGTGAATACCAGAAACAGCTACGTTATAGTGTATACACTGCATATAGGCTCACAGCAATGCAGTGAACTCCCACGGCAGCATCCGTCTGTTTCGCTTCACGTAGAATAAAAAAAAAAGATAGCCACCGAACATTGTGCGTAGTGTCGCTGTGTCTCCATGCAGACTGCGCACAGTTTGTCCTTAAACTTGGCGTCATGTATGTAGCACAGGCGCAGGGTAAAAAACTGCCTAGGAAAGAGATGTGGGAACATGCTCATTTCAAATCAACCGCAAGTAGACAACACTTGCATCACCGCTTGAAGGAGGCGGGACATGGCGATGGCTGCATGGTGCAAAAGCTTAGGGGAAATGCCACGGCTTGCAGAGAGGGTCACATTTAACCACTTGAACTGGTGTTATTACAGCACACTGATACGGAATTCTTGAGAGGTACCCTTTGTGCCTAGGTGTACGACAAAAGCCATTTTAGGGACCCTCAAATGGCACCTTCCACAGATGGCAAACTTGGAGTTTAGGAAAAACGAAAGCAAATTTCAAAGGCAATGCTTTTCAAAACTATTCATCATAATCATCATCAGCCTGTTTCATGTCCACTGCAGGCCGAAGGCCTCTCCCTGCAATCTCCAATTACCCCTGTCCTCCGCCAACCGATTCCGACGAGCACCCGCGAATTTCCTCATTTGGTCGCACCACCTAGTCTTCTGCCATCCTCTACTGCGCTTCCCTTCTCTTGGTACCCATTCTGTCACCCTAATGGTCCAACATGACCAGCCCAGCGCCATTTTTTTTTTCTCTTTTTTTCTCGTGAATTTCCTTCTCATGGTCATGGTTCCCTGCGATTAGTTGACCAAGGTAAACGTACTCCTTCACAGACTCTAGAGGCTGACTTGCGATCTTGAACTCTTGTTATCTTGCCTGGTTATTTATCATTATCTTTGACTTCTGCATATTAATCTTAACCCCTCTTACACTCTCCCTGTTAAGGTCCTCAACCATTTGTTGTAACTCTTCCGCAGTGTTGCTGAATAGAACAATGTCGTCGGCAAACCGAAGGTTGCCGAGGTATTTGCTGTCGATCCTTACTCCTAAACCTTCCCAGTTTAATATTAAAGCTTGAATACTTCTTCCAAACATGCAGTAAATAGCATTGCAGAAATTGTGTCTCCTTGTCTGACCCCTTTCTTTATAGGTATCTTCCTACTTTTCTTGTGTAGAATTAAGGTGGCTGTGGAATCTGTAGATATTTTCCAGGGTATTTACGTAAGCGGTTTGTACTCCTTGATTACGCAATGCCTCCATGACTTGCTGGTATCTCTACTGAATCAAATGCCTTTTTGTAATCTATGAAAGCCATATAGAGAGGCTTATTGTACTCTGCGGATTTCTCGATAACCTGATTAATGACATGGATGTGATCCATTGTAGAACATCCCTTCCTGAAGCCCGCCTGTTCCCTTGGCTGACTAAAGCCAAGTGTTGCCCTCATTCTGTTGGAGATTATTTTGGTAAGTATTTTACATAATACTGGGAGTAAGCTAATGGGCCTATAATTTTTCAGTTCTTTAACATCTCCCTTTTTATGAATTAGTATAAGGTTTGCATTCGTCCAGTTTTCTGGGACCCTTGCAGTCGATAGACACTTCGTATAGAGAGCCGCCAGTTTTCCTAGCATTATGTCTCCTCCATCTTTGAATAAGTCGACTGTTATTCCACCCTCTCCTGCCGCTTTTACCTGTTTCATCCCTTGCATCCCAAAATACTTTGTACTTCTTTAAAATGTTCTTGAGCGACCACCAAAGAAAGAAGGTTTGGGCCGCACCCATAGCAGAAATTTCCCAACCAGTGCCCCAAATGCGCCTGTGGAGGTGGGGCCGCCTCCCCAACCCGGAGCACCACGCCGGAGGTGTGCTTGTACCTATTTTACCAGCAGGCACCCGGCGGCAGCACTTGCCTCCCACAGACACGGCGAATACTCTTCAGTGAGGCTGTCTGTGGTTGGATAAGAGGCACTCAAAGACTGTGCATGAAATCTCTATAGAACCGTCTCACAGTGATCCCGTGGGCGCCACCATGTTTTATGGCGTGGTGAGGCATCCATTGATTGCCTCAGCTGCTCCATATTTACAATGGATGTGCACGACGCCCCGGTGCAGTTCAGCAAACGCCTCTTTTGGCAGATATTGTAAACGGTGTATGGGTGAACGACACAAAACTTTGGCCATAGCTTCAGAGTACGATGTAAGCGCTCTCGGAGCTCATTATGCCTTGTCCAAATGCTGCAAGCAGAGTATATGGTGCTTGTTCTAAAAGCAGCACTAGAAATGTATTCCAAGCTGTCGAAACTTTCCATTTATGAATCAAATCAGGATCAGTGCATTTTGCTCTTCTTTCTTTATCTGGCAAACACTTTAAGGCAGTGGCTTGTCATTTTTCTGACTCAGTAAAGTTCCTTGGTGCGGTCACTATGGTATTGTTTATTTCCTGCCCAATCACTCACGGGTGTGCTCAGTTCCGATAGATTTGTTCTTGCTGCGCACAAGGCTTGGTACAAAGATGTGTACTTTGTAATACAGATGTATTCCAACATTTGTGTTGCCAAGCTGGAACCGCATGGCGACGCGGTTCCAAAACACGACGCGACAGCACCCGTAAGAAAAAAACAGAGCGGTGCTTTCACGCCATGTTTTCCGAATTGCCAGACAACCTAAATCCCAACGACATGAATTGTATCTTTTACTGCATATTTTATATGCCCTTAAACTTACAGAACATTACAATAAAACAGTCCTCGGGTAATTAGACCGACATTTCTTCCGAAGTGTATTTATCAAGCTTCATTGCAAACAGCAAGATTGTAGAATTGTGTGCGAAACTGCGACTATGTACCTTCCGCATCGCGGTTGCATGTGTTTCCGTCGACACGTGCGCCAGTTCTGCAGAGAAAAAAAATGCGCAGAGAGCAGGGCCATCTGGTGGCAAAACCAAAAAGCCATGTGACCAAACACCACGTGACTTACCTGAACTCTTATTGGCGGACGCACTGCGCGATGTGTTTTTGTTTTTCTACTCCGAGCAGCAGCACACGGCGGCGCGATTTCGTGATGGAACATGCTGGGCACGCGTCAAAATTATGCACACGTCCCACCATCCGCATGTCAATCGCGCCTGAAATCGTGCCAAGCGGTTCCGCCTACACAGAGTAGCCACCGTCACCCTTGCTTCGACGGCTTGATTCAAGTATACGCCCACGAGTAATTTCTTGAAATGTTGGTGATAGAGTGAGCGTAAGTTTGCATGCGAGTTGGGGTGGTTGGGTACAGATAACGTGGAAGAAGCTTAATATGCCAGGATGCGCCGCTACTGCCTTTGTCACTGTGTAACCAGCGTTTCTCACTAATTCTGACGTTCTGGGGTGAAAGTCTTTTCTTTGGAGATTAGCAATACTAAGCTGGCAGATGAGTGATTTTTCTTTATCATTGAGGAAAGCCATGCATCATGAAGACCTGGCAATACAGGCAGTCCCTATGTAGCAGCGATCTGTGGTCTTGGTCACACAAATTCATTCCATTCCTTAATACGCCAGTCACCATTTTTGCAGCCAATTACGGCACACGTCTTCCCTCTACTGTGCATTTTGCAGCATGAATGGAGCACAGTGCGTTAACGAACACCCAGTTGGATTTCAGACAGCCGATCACACAGTAACAGGGCGGAAGCATTAACGGTTTTGTGTTCCTGCACTTTTGCCGAGGCAACAAGGCGGCGCACCACCGAAAGTCCCATCTCATACCTCTTCAGCAAACCTGTTCGCGAAAAGGGTCTGCTGGGTCCCCTTTAGAGGTGTGAAACCCCACAAGGAGCCGAGCACCAGACCAGGAGACATCTCTGCCCATTGGAAAAAGAACGGTGGGTTTCCAGCAGCACTGGGATTTCAACTCAGTGCCTCCCGCATGTGAGGAGGACGCTCTACCGCTAGGCCACCATTGCGGTGCCTAGGGTGGAATCGGAGGGCCCATCTTACCACTGGCGAAAAGTGGCACAGAAAAGGCATCGCACAAAATCGCAGCCCTGTTATGTTGCCAGGGATTGAATATTCGGTGCAAGCATTGGTTGTAGTTTCATTTATCTGTGGTGACAGCCCCACAATGGTCGAGATGCGGACTAATCCGATCATAGGCAAGCATATATGTGCGCAGCAGCATGTTCGCAAATTCGGCAGAAACCAGTTTTAGGACCTAACTAACAAATGTTTGGGCCCATATAAATGCAGGGGCGTTTGCCGGGACCGTCGGCCGGGATCAAATTACAACGAAAAATCTAAACTGGAGAAGAATTAACAGAATTTTACTCTAATGTAATAAGACATTGTGCGCAACGGTTATTGCTTGAAAATCGTCTTGGCTGTGCTCACACTTGGGAAGCGAAAAGAGAGTGGAAACGTCGATGCGGGTAGAAATTCTTTTACACACAGGTATAAGATGTTCACATTTGTTTTGCCACAGCCACTGCCACTCTCGCCAAATCTACCTCCGCGTGGTGGCGCTTGTCACCACGCCATTTTAAGCAATATGTTCCTTCATTGATCTATTGGTCATACATAGGAGTAATTGCATACCTCTGATTGCGTGCGACTTCACCTGCACTGATTTTACCTATGCATATAACAGACAAATAAATAGTTTTAGTCGACTTAGTCTGTTGTTTTCTGAAGATGCGCAAAGAGCAGCCGAAGAAGTGGATGCCCCAGAAGAGGTGGCGATAGACTCACCCGGCTCTGCAACAGCGTGAGAAGTTGGGAGACAGCAGTGCTTCGCAGCTGCACCTTCTGCTAATCACAATCTCCTTAGCAATCTTCATCCAAATCTCGCTGTTGCAGAGACTGAGTTTTATCGTACAGCACAGGAACGCTTTTGATTGTGTTTAACTACATCGCTGCTCACACTTTGGCGGCCACATTCAACGTTCACATGCCAGTGCAGCTTCCGGCAATGCTGAACGACTTTTCACTTTCGCCGATGCGAAAAAATTGTTTGGAGAGCGATCCGGCTCACCTCCTAGTTTTCCACCAGCATAGGTGGAAAAGCGAGCGGATTTCTTGGGTTTTTTCTGCTTTCGCCCGCAATCGACACCAAGTATGAATGCAGCCTTAGGTCAGGCCGAAAATAGGCATTTTCAATGGCAGATGACATGTCAATCTTCAACGCATTCATTGTCTGTTCAGCTTCGCTTGAGACACACTGACACTAGCAAGGTCACTAATGGGGTCACCATCAACGGCCCATGGCACGGGCGTGCTGGCTGGTCAAGTTCTAATTATGCAGGAAAGGCCAATTTCAGGATTGAAATAACAAAACTTTGGCCGCACAGCAATGTATTGCCGATGGCCTGGGACTTTTGGTCAGGATCAAATCAACTGGAAAATCTAAATAACCGGAGCCGAGTTAAGGGAAATCTATTGCAGAACCAATCTGTATCACAGTTTCACTTCAAAACAGGCCAAGCAGAGGGGATATTAAACATGACTTTTGGACACTACTAAACATGGTTTTTGGGCACTAAATGGGTGCTCAGAAACCATGTTTAGTGATCCCCAAGAATTTCTATTGCATTGTGGGGAGTATCAATGTTGTCAAATTTAGTTCAAACCAAGTTTTCAGTACAGCCAACAAGTACAGCACGAGTGCTAACTACGAAATATAATGCTTGCACGAGTCTTCCATGCTTGATGGCATTGCCAATGCCGGCCATTCAGTGTGACAACTCAATCATGTTTCACACAGAAGCGGCACACACAGTTGAGGCCATGTTTGGGTGTACTACCTGTCTCTTTTGTCCAGGGTAAGTCATAATTAAGCATTCTCTGTGGCAATGCAAAAGTGTAGAATCTGTAATGGTATGGCGGCCGCACCCGTAATTGCTAGAGCACTGACAATGATAGCAAACAGCTGAAAAATGTGACCTCGTGGCCAGGCCTCACCTGTGACCTGCTGTAAAGCTTATTTTGTGTCATTTATTTTGCTACCTAGATCATAATTATATGGCTGTAAAACATGATTTTGCAGTTTTCATTCAGTGCTCAAAATGCTACTGAACACAGATTGCACATTACATTCATATACATACAATCATTACAGATTGAGGTCGAAGGTCTGAACCATGGCAACTGCATTTCAATGGGGACCAAATGCAGAAATGCCTGTGTACTTAGATTTAGGTCACAATGAAGAATTCCAAGTAGTCAAAACTAATCAGAAGTCCTGTACTATGACGTGCCTCATGACGAAATTGCGGTTTTGGCACATAAAATGATAGAATTCAATTTTCTGATTTATCATACTTTTAATTGTATCGAATGCACAATATCACCATTGTTTTACAGTGTTATTGATGCTGCCTGAATGTGTTGTAGAGTCCCCTTATTGCACTGAGCCTGTTCTTTTTCCTGTCAATGACACTGCGACAATGAGGCACACGTGGTGTTCCCAACATGAAAGTACCAGGTGTGCACTGTTACTGAGAAAAAACACACATGCCATAATTGATTGCAATTATTGTTGTGGCAACATTGTACCCTAAAGGGAGTAAAACTTTCAAGCATAGAAATGACTGAAAGCCAGGTGTGCAAAGATGTACACAAGAAGGAACTTAAGGGCATCACAAATTCCAACTATCAACTGAAAGGATGCACAGCAGTGGAAAGAGAAGGAAAACACAAAGACTATCTTCTCCTTTTTCTGTTACTGTGCACCCATTCATTTGAAAGTTGGCATCGGTGATACCCTTAAGTTCCTGCCTCCGTACGTCTTTGTAACCCAGTTTAGAAACGGGAATCCCAGCGAACTTGCTTAAAGGGACCCTAAAACGATTTTGACAATTTTGTACAAACACATTGAGTCGTTAGAGTAGGTCCTTCTGATCATTAATTGACGCATCTAAGTGCTCTGCGTAAGGTGTGTAACTTATTAAAAGGTTTTAAAAATGTACATTGCTGCCGATCACAGCACACTGCTCGGCAGAATTTTCAGCCGCCCCTACCCATATGCCGTAAATCACCCAATTGACTTCAGTAGGGCAAGCTATTCGAATTGCTGCCCAGGGCGCGTCATCTATAATTTTTCCACCTTTATGGTGAAAAAATGATGGTCGTAACAGTTGGAATGTTAGTTCATTTGTTTCTATAAAAAGGAAGTAACAGAAGAGAATGCACAAGAACAATTTCTCACTACACTTAAGCATCTCCGGCACACAGCAACCTTCGTCTGTTTGTGTTACAACATGCTCCATTTTGGCAAGAGCTCTGCGGTCAGAGTCGGTCTCAGTCTTTTCGCGAGCACTATGATTCGACTTTGTTGCGTTATGGACTGCAAATGTAGCGACTGGCAATATGTTAAGCTGCGACATCGTGTCCCTCTGCAAGGCAGCAGACGAGCAGACTGGCTGCAGTGCATCGGACTGCCACTATCTGATGGGCGCCAGGATTTGTGCGTTTGTAGCCGTCACTTTACACCGGAAGATTACTAACGCAATAGAATTTCGCGAGTCCAGTATTAGGGTAAACGCAAGTGCAAATGTGAATGGCCTGCACGGTGACCCCACCTCGTGGCACAGAGCTCAACCACACACAGTAGTAGTAATGAAATGTATTCTTCTTTGCTGCTGGCATAAATTTTTTGCAGGAGTGTAATCGTTAACACATTGTTTTTGTAAATGTTTAAGATGTTTTACACTTGGTTAGAGCAATATTAGCACTTTCTTTGGTGGCTCTGCGCCAACAGGTGGCTGGACCGTGCAGACCGATCAGGTCGCTCACGTACATCTACGCTGAAGTTCCTTCATCAGCTTGAGTTTATGCCTCCAGCCATCCGTCGAAACGGCCAGCTTGCCTGTGGTTACAGGAATACCAGACACGTGCAGCGCTGCGACAGAATGCTCACAACGCACGCTGCTTTGATATCTCTCGCTTGGGATCGGCTGCCAAGCAGCTGGCAGAGAGTTTGGAGAGGCTTCGCACGCTAGCCCGCTACCTCCTAGAGAACCGGAAGTCGACGACACGATGTGCCGCCATGACGCAGAGCCAGTGAAGGCAGAGCTTAGCCCTGATCACTCGGTGAAGGAGTTGAGGAGAAAATGCATGACTATGGAGGAGGGTAACTTGTAATCATCCCTAGCTCTCTTAATATGAGACGTTTCACACAAATTGTGGTGCAAATTATTAAATATAGCTGTACCCTACACATTCCCAACCGTTTCAGGGGCCCTTTCACATTTCACTGTTCTATCGAAATATAATGGCTAACTTGCGACTGCTCGGAGGGGACCACTGCTTAGAGAATAGCAAATGCACCTTCGCAATCACACAGGAGCTGTTTTCATTTTTGTTTCCAGGAAGTGGGCCTTGTGTAATTGCCGCAGTGATTAAGTGCAAATGTTCCCGGAATAGAATGAGTATGGATGGCCATCCGGCGATGCAATGCCAGAAGTGTGGTTGTAGGCCAGTGTATCATGACTGCAATGTATTATGAGAGTGTGCTGATGGGCTTACTAAGGAGATCATCAAAGCCTTCGTCATTCTACGCAAACAGAACCAAGTACACATTGTTCGCAGTCGAGTAGAGCAGCCACCAGTAATTTCGTTGTTGATGCCATTCAACATATTAATTGCAATTAGATATTAGAATTAGATTGATAGATATTTTTTTTAATTGCTGCTCCAAATGGCACGCTGTCAATTAAGAATTCATATGAAATTTGAAGAAACTTAATACTGGCATGTTTCCAGCCAGGTACTTTTGCCCCATTATTTTTTCCGGCTGATAAAGAAAACCCACAAAAAATAAATACCATGTGACTAACCATCTGCCTGCATCAAAAAGCAGCACCCTCAAACACACTGCACAAGAACCAGTGAGCGCACTATTTCCACAATGCATCAACTGCCAGTTATCAGCACTCATTTATTATGAACACCAAGGCACTGCGTTGTCACGGGGAGGGCATGCCAGCTCATGCACTAACTGCTATGGCTCTTGTTTGAAAAATTAAACAATTTTACAGCGAAGCTGTTTATGGCTAGGATCTGGAAAAAGATATGTCCGAGATGTTGACAAAAACAAATCATCATGTGGGCTGATCTTGATGATAGTGCAGAAAGGATCCAAGCTCAATGACACATACCCCTGTGGGATCGCAGACCTGTAACATGCCCTTGAACTACCTTTGTCATACGTAGGACCCAAACAGGTCCCAGACACAAAGGTAAGAACAGATGCTTTTGAAAAAAATGTTTTATACAACTTTTTCAAAAAAGACTGCTAAAACGTTCTCCGCACCAACCGCGCAAAACGTGCTAGTGCCACTGCTCGCGCGTTCATTGTCGTCTTCTTCCGCAACTGCTTCCGTTGTGCAAAAAATTATCATCCGCGATGGCTAAAGCGTTGCCGTCTTCCACAGCTGGCTTCGTGGCCGCTCATCTTTCCAGCATAGAATATCACTTCTCTTCGGTCGCTGTAAGGCCGTGTTTACGGGGTATGAGCCATTCATTGTCTTATGTGGCGGACACATTTAATAACAGAGGTGATCTGGGAAGGTGAGGGCGTACCTATGTAGCCATGATGACCACAGATTAGGACAATAAATATGTTCGTACCTTTGTTCAAAATTCCAAGTCACCTCTGTATCGTGTGCTAAACCGCTTCGCTGGTCATCCACCTTCACAGAGTGGAATGGCTCACAATTTTTTTTTATTATTAATTAAGTTTACATTATGGGGTTTAGCATCTCTAAACTGCACAGTGTGCTATAAGGGACGCCGTAGTAAAGGGCTCCGGATTGATTCGACCAGCTGGGGTTCTTAAATGTGCACCTCAGGCACGGCACAATAGCATTTTTGTATTCTACGTTCATTAGGCTCTGGCTGCCACGGCCGAGATCGAACCCACGACTTCGTGCTTACCAGTGCCACGCGAGCGCCACTGAGCCATCACGGTGAATTTAGGCCAGTCTTTCCTGTGCAATAAATCAATTGCTAGACAGCACCATGTTTGTGCAAGGAATCTAGATAATGTGGTTGCACTGCCTTACCTGAGCAATGCGCCTGTGCAGCGACCCGAGCTGTGCCCTAAAGGAGGACACGCTCGGCTTCCTCTCGTCGGGCAACTGCCGATGCACGTCATCTTCAGGGAGCAGCTCATGCGATGGCGCGTGTATGATGTGCTGCATGAACTCCTGCATAAGCAGTTCAGGGGAGGCTTGTGTGATGTCAATGTAAGAGCTCCAGGCATGGCCACAGCAAAGGGAGATGGCAAGACATTTCAGTTTAGTGCACTAGTGCAAGAGTTGTCACCAAGGGAGGGTACACAGCAGGAGCTTGTCACTAGATGACGCACCAATGCAGTTCGCTCAATGTTCGCACACCCTGTCGGAATTTTGACACCAACAGTACTGCTCATAGATTTTTAACAAACAGAATGCACATTGGCAAAGAAAGCTTCACATGCAAGTGATTTCATAGGAGATGAAACAAAAATTTATAGCTTTCAGAATTGCAGAATCAAGCAAACAGCCAAAGACAAAAGTGCAGAGGCACTTGCTCGTAAAAAAAATGCACTGAAATGTGTGCATGCTGCTCTCAGATCTCAGATCACATTTGCACTTGCTTTATCTTTTGCTCACACAGAAAATGGTAAAGATCCAAATATATTTCATCATTTGAAGGACTAATTTATTTCCAGCTTGTCATGAACGCTTGTTAAGTCAGTTTCTCCTTGCCACAGTTATCTTCAAAAGGAACACAATTGGTGTACGTCAAGAAAAATGAATTCAAATTTCACTAGCATCAGTTTGTCTTCAGCTACCACTTCCAAATGCATAATAGACATTGCCCAATGCTTTGACTTGTGATAGCATCAAGCAAGTAGTACCCCCATTACTGATACCAGAATGATGCATGTGGGTCTTACTTGAAAGCAGTAGCAGCACTTAACCCTTTCAAGGTCAATTATTTGTGTAAAGAATCAATGTTTTGCAATAAATATCGGACAAGAAGCAGCGAAACCGTTCTTATATATGTGTGTCAGCAATGCTAATAACATAATTTGTTGACTTTCAGCCACAAGTAAATATAGCTCTCCCTTATACATATTTCACAAATGTCTGCATGTTGTGTCACACTGACATTAGAACGCTGGTGTTTGGAGCCTGCTACCTATGGCATATCACCTGCAATGGATGGCACAAAAATTGTCTTCAAATAACCAGCGGTTATATTTTAAAGAAATTATAGGGTTTTACGTGCCAAAACCACTTTCTGATTATGAGGCACCCCGTAGTGGGGGACTCCAGAAATTTGGACTACCTGGGGTTCTTTAAGTGTGCACCTAAATCTAAGCACGCGGGTGTTTTCGCATTTCACTCCTATCAAAATGCGGCCGCCGTGGCCGGGATTTGATTCCGCGACCTCGTGTTTAGCAGCCCAACGCCATAGCCACAAAGCAACCACAATGGGTACAGTCATATCTTGTACCATTACGATTGTGCAAAATATCTTAGTCTCAAGAACCACATGCTGCTTAGTTGATTTGTTAACAGTTCACAAGAAGAAACTTCGATTTATTACCAAAAACGCAAGTGAGAATGTTTTCTTCGTTTTTCCAGTTTGTCGTTCAGACGTACGACATATTTTCGTATTATTGACAAGAAGAAATGCAGACAAGAAAGGTTTCCAAATTAAGTGAAGTGACGAGTGCCACTAACAACATGGAGAGCTTTGGTTCCAAGAAACTACTTCAAACTTTCAGCCCTATGTCACAATCTCCTCAAAAGATCAAAGCGGAAAAGAATACCATCAGCAATGCTACCTGTGCTTTCTTCATTTTATCGCTTCCTTTTCTTTCAAATGCTCGCTACCTTGCACAAGTTACTGCGTCGCCTCATTAGCACAGTACCCACCTCTAACTTGTCAGCCTTCTTGTCAAAGTCAGTGGCCATTTCTTGAAAGATGGACTCCACACTTGCTTCTAGCTCATCAGGAGGAATGCGGCCAGATGCCTGGAGAGCAAGCGAAACAATCTTGTGGATTAACCTGGCGCTATGGCTCAGCACAATGCTGCCAGCTGCAGTGCTCAGAAATGAGCGGGCACACTACTTTTACACTGGCACAACAGCACACCTAACATTAGACATGTCTGAAGATCCCACCTAATGGCAACAAGAAACATGTACCTACATTGACATGTCCTGCTGTGCAGAGGCCTGCTAATGAGACAGACAACAATTGCCTGAGTGAACATTTTTTTTCTAAAAGCACGAAATTATTATTTGGACTTGTATGGAAGTTCACAGAGGCGAACATATTGTGCTCTCATTTTGCAACGTGCAGTTACATATTTCACTGCATTCTGAGAAAAAACTCAGCTCATATTGCTGTAGGTCTAGTCCCGGTGTGCCGTTGTACATAGAGTGCATGGGCTTGGGCCCATCACATTTACCAAGACCAGGAGGTAATTCACATGTGAGACATACTGTCATGGGTGGGTGCCACTACTGTTACACAAGAATGGTACCAGCCGCCGAGGACATTTTATGTCGTTAATGATTAGTGAGCAACATTAGCTGTACTGCATTTGAATATGAAAGAAAGTGCAGTTTAGCCAATTTATCTTATTTTCCAACTGAACTACTTGCAAAGGGACTCATTTGTTTCAAACATCAAGTAATTTGAGTTGCTTATTATGCTTTGCACTGTCATTTACCAGCCTCCTGGCACGGAGGAAGAATATTTAAGAGTTGAAACTCCAGTCAGCATGGGCGACCAGATAACGTCACAAAAATATGCGCTGACAGGGTGCATGCAGTGGTAGCACCTTGCGGCGTGTCATGCAAGCCACAGTGACAAAAAAATAATGCAGACGCCAAAGCATGCAGCTCAGGCGCGCTCCCTTCAGCGGAACCCGTGCCTTCCGCTCAAAGCAGATGACAAGCAGACGACACAGACGTTTGCTTCAGCAGGCACGCTGTAACATTGTATTTGTAGACCCTCAAGGCAAACAGCAACATTTTTTATCAGTATCTGTTAGAGGGCCGTAATACTAACAGCACTGCTAGGCACAAATTCCCTTCTGAATTTGCTAGACTAAGATGCGACCGCAGGTGTTTCGTTGAAAGCTGCAAAAGCAGGTACAAGTCTTGCAGGAAAAAGTGAGCATCTTTAGGGCTCTGAATGATCCTGAACGTCTGCAAGCACGGGCTGCGGCAATTCCTGGGGACGGCCGTCAGCTCACATTGAGAGATTACGTCTGCGAGAAGCACTTCACGAGCAACATGATGAGACAGGATAAATACTTTATGATTATGTTGCACTTAGTGTTACACTGACGATTTGTCCTGGCCCAAAGTATGAGCGCATGTCGTCACCTTGTCATGTCTTTTTATACCTCCCCCCTCCCCCCCCGTGCCATATCTCCTTGTATATAAGCGCCTTCTTTAACAGTATTAAACAGTTGGTAGTTTGCGCTACGTACGTCTACGTCCTTCACTTGAATCATCAGTGTAGCACGTAAGTGCAACATAATCATGAACGTCCACCAACTACCCCCTTCATTGCTTTACTAACGGGATAAATAGTATGGTGAGCTTAGAGGCAAGATAATCCTGGACCACCCGAAAAAAATCTTGACTGCGTCCAGAGGCTGTTCCCTGCATCTTTCTTTCATCTCCAGCATATGTGACATCCCCGAAAAAGAAGCGGACTCCCCGGGAAGCATCATCGAATATCAGTCATGCTCCAGTAAAAGATCAAGAATGAGTGTATACAACAAGTCAAGAACATGAACGACGGTGAATGAAAGCGATGTTCACACAGTGTGCGAGGCCCATGAGCTTGAGGAAAATCAACTTAGTCACATACTCGAAGAAATTGAGGGCACGTTTGCCTTCAATAAATGCCAGCAGCCATCGCGTGGGCATCAAACAATAGGGTCTCGTACAACTGGAAATTACAGATCGCCTTATTATAGTGGTCATCGAAAGGAATGCATGTTACTTTTTTACTCTGCTCAAATGGCTGAAGCGTAACACCAATTGCTGTCCAGGTTACCAGCACTAAAGAAGCGTGCGTGAGTGCCCTCAATAGAATCTTGTGCCAGGCAAGCAGCTGAACGTGAGCAACACATGCCTTGGCCTTGGCGACCGAAACAGCGGACCTTTTCTGGTCGCAGCAAAGAGCGGAGTTTCCACTCCTAAAGGTTTCTTGCTCCGTGCCTCCTGGTTAGCTCAGATAGCAGACAGACTGACCCAGAAAGGCAGCAGTGCCAGGTTCAAGCCCCAGAACAGGACAAATTTTCACTGAAATGAGATGTTTACTTTTCAAGAACACCAGAAAGGGTCGTTTTGAAGCATTCTGCTGCAGCCAAGTGGATGGAAGCTTGTTTTTTTTGTGTGTGTGTGTGCATAAAGTGCTCTCGTGCTACATTTTTCTCAACTTCACAAGATTCAAACTTCTGATGACTTTTGATAACTACAAGATAAATTTATGCTCGCTAAATGCCATGGTGAGCAGATATCAACTGCACTTAGATTATCGAAGACCATAAGAAGCAATCTCTCACCTTGTCCTGTAATGCGGTCTTGAGGTCATCCAGACATTTCTCTGTGAAGCTAAACCAGATATCATAGACTAGAAAAAAAAAAGGAAAGAAAAAGAGCTACACCTTCTGCTGACACCAAGCACATAAAACCACATGCCGACTAGGCCACTCATTAGGTCAGGTGCCACACCAGGTTGTTGGACGAAATAATCAAGTGGGCACTACCCAAAATTACAATGCATGCTGTAAATGCTCAAGATGAGACATATTAGTCAAATGCTGCATGTGATCTGGCAACAGATCTACTGGCGGTTCTTTGGCCTTATCGTGAGGTGTTGGTTTCACAGATTAGCACATCCACTACACTTCAGCACCACAGAAATTGATGAAGGATTAGAAATAAGCACAGCACACACTGAACTTCCGACTGAAGTATGATCGGACAGGTCAGACATGCAAATGTGATGACGCAATAATTCACACAGTCTTTCACCATAAACTAACAGCAAAGGCAGGGCACTCTACAGGTTCTGCCTCTTAAGTGAAAAATTTATCTGTGATGGGCCCCTCATTGAGTGCCATCGTAGCAGGTATGGCCTTGCCCACTATTCGAAACATTTTCCAGACAATTGAAATATAAATACAAATTATTAGTAAGTAACAAAGGACTTGCAAAGAACACTCCATGCAAACAGCACTCTTGGAACAAGGGGTGCAGGCTACTTTGAAATTGAAAATGGGGAGTGTGCACACGTTTGTGCAATTTATCATGCAATGCAGCATGTCAAGATATTTGCCATAGCAATGACGCAAGACTGTGGCCAAAAGCCCCACAACCCTTAGTTTGACAACTTAGAAAACTGCTCTCAGAAAACTGTACAATCACTCTGACCTCTCTTGATCTGGCCCCGTTTTTTTATTGTTTTTTTTTCCTGCTTACTGTAGGTGCCAGCACAATATCAGCAGACCACACTGCTACATGGTATAGTACTCCATCTCCCCTTTCTCCCATGTTTTCAGGAAATAGAATAAAATGTCTGAATTATTGACAGGTATAAGCGATTCCACTCTTTTGAGGAATGCCTCACACAGGCAACGATGTGACTTTGTACTGTACATGGGGAAAATGTAGCACTAAAATAATGAGTACAACACAATAGATATTACGACACAAGTACTTACTAACAAATGATAACTTAATCCTGCAATGAATGTTCTCCATACTATACATTTATTCCGTTTTCAGTTCTTTATTTGCCATATTTGTAAGTCTGCTGCTTTGCGATTTTGTGTTCTATTTTCTGAATAATTTATTTTCACTCTTACTTTTCTATAAGATATTCATCACTCTGAGCATATTATAAATTTTCATGCATGTGTATGCATGAAACAAAGATATGCTCGAAGTGGTAGCGCTGAACTTAGCGTCACAAGATGGTCGCTGCGCAAGCTGATGCCTCGTGGCCGGTGTGCTTTTATTTCTTGAATTTCATTATTTTCTTTTTTTTTTCCACATTGCGACAATGTGTCATTATTAATTACACTTTGGTGGCGCCTCTAGCACACAAAAGGAGCCGGGGGGATCACAGCTGGAATTCGAAATGGTCCACAGGTTTTGGGCTTGCCAACGCCTCCATGTCCCAGGGGTGTAACCACTGCACACAATCGCAACTATGTTCTGTTTTGAAAGAAGCAGTTTTAATATACATACGCACCAACACACCACTATGTGAAAGTAACCACTGTGCAACAGTGAATGGCACTATTTAACAACAGGATCAAAACATTCCTGTTTGAAAGCAATCTTACCATGTTTTTGCTGGCTTTCCAAAAATGGTAATTCGAACTTATTTAGCACCACAGATGGTTGGCTAACACACGTCTTTTCATTTTGCAATATGAAATGCCTCTATGATTTTTCTAGTTAGTTGATCCCTATGGTTCAAAAGAAGTGTGGTTTCACTCAAAAGCTGCAAGCGACCGCATATTGAATGATGCTCTATTATATGCGAATGAATGTCCCTCTCAAGTGACCTTTTGTGTTGCGACAACTGTGTATTCATAAAGCGACATGATAGGATGGCTTTTAAATAAGAATGTTTTGTTCCTGTTATCTAGTTAAATAGTGCCATTCACTGTTGCATGGTGTTGCGCTCGTGCATACATACATATTACCGTTGCTTTCTCGAAATAAAACGTAGGTACGAGTGCAGCGGTTGTCTTGTCGGTTCATTCTGCTTCTTTATGTCATGTTGCAGTGCAGTGCCTCACTTGTTAACATGATTGGTCACCAACTCGCTCAACAGTCAACATTTCATTTTTTTGGCATCATGTGGTTGTGTCTAACAAAAATTCGGGCTTTTATTTTCCCCTTCTTCCCATTGATGCACGGGTATAAGCAGACAAGGTGAAAAGATACGACAGTCTCGGCGTTGGCTGCCGCCATCGTCAGAACGCTCATGTTGTCCTAAAGATACGAACTAGAAGAGACGAGCGTATGCAGGACGACTTTGCCGGTTTTACCAACAAAACAAGGAGGGCGGGAGCTTTCACACAGATTTGCAGCACGCGGAACGGGAACTAAGTATCAGACTCAACTTTGATAAGCTCGGTAAGCAATCGCTGCAAAAGCAACGACCTTATCGCATCATGAGCAATTGCTCCACGCCTTCACATCATAAGATCCGGCCCAGTACGATCATACACCTTTCGCGACGCCACTGTCAAAGAAAACTACACAGTAATCTTCGGCTGCAAGTTGTACGACGGCGCCCGCAAACAAACTGCATCGGCTGCAGCGTTTTGAGCAAATGTTACCACCTGACCACAGCTAAAAAATTGCGGGGTTTTACGTGCCAAAAACACCTTACCATAGTCAACAATAATCTTGGGCGAGACGCCAAAATGCTGGACAGCGTAGCTGTTATCCGTCATGCTTCCGGTCGAAGGGAGCGCCAGCGCTCGTCCGAGCAGTACAATCGCTACTCTGAAATGCTGGGCGACCAGCTAGAGCTTAGAACTTAAGCTAGGGCCGTAAACCGTGCGAGCTGCTGCAAAATACGCGCGCTTCACACGTGGTAGCACCATAGAATAAATGGTAGCACACTCTCAAGTTCAACAAATGGCCACAGAGGGCGAAAAAATCGACCGCGCGCCGCTGCTAACAAAGTCAGCGTAGTAGAATCACCTCGGGACGCTTACGTTAGTTCCAACGTTTCCCGGTAGAGGCATCGTAATAAGCGGAAGAAACCTGCCATCAGTAACTACTTAAGAGGAAAAAACGAAATCAGGAAAGAAACCATTTATGATAACTCAAAGGGAAGCTCATTACTTTTCGAAGCGAGATCGGGATGCCTTAGAACACGCACCTATAAAGCGAGATATAAGAAGGAAGAAGAAGCATGTGCTTGCTGTGGTAAAGCTAGGGAAACGACGGAGCATATTTTATTAGAATGTGAAGACGTCTACCCAGCGGTCGATTTAGGTACCACTGGTTTTCTTGAAGCCCTTGGGTTCAGCGGGAGCAGTGGTAAAGCAAACAGGTCCGCAATATACATTAGTAAAAGGCGATTGGAGGATTGGTGGAAGAAAACTAGGGAAACGACAAAAGACGGAGACGTACAAAAGCACAGTTCGCAATAGGGGTTAAGAGAGTTTGGACGTGATAGTTCATAGTGTTTTTTTTTTTTTTTTTCATTGGTTAACGTAGGTAGGATATTAAGCAGCATAGTAGCAAGAGCTTGGTGGCGTAACCCACCGCCCCGTTCCAAAGGGGACGCTCATAACATCCATCCACCCATCCATCTAGTTTATCTTACAAACTTTCTCTTACAATTACCGAAGCATTTTTGTTACATAAAAAACAGGAGAAAATTATCTTTGCTAATTAGATGTTGTACTCTTTGTTAGTAAGTTTCTTGTTTCTTCGTCATTATAAACGCAAATAGCGTTCAGCATCATCGATTTTTCACGTGACTTCTGGCCTGGATTTAAAATTTTTACCGGTATTTTCGAGTGCACGGCGGCACGGATTCATTCGTTCGTACACTCAGACTGGCTGCTTCTTTGTTTCTAAAACTAGTTTCTTGCGCTTCGATGTCTCGCCTTATTTAACTTGGGGTGAAGTTACGTGCTTGCAAGTGGACATGTAAGCCCGGAAGTTGGGTTTCGGTCGTGAGCCATTCGGAACACGTCTGCATCGAAACGGGAGCTAAACTTTGCCGCGGCTGACAACGGCAATAACGGTGTGATTCGTCATATAATATCCGTCTCATTACCTTCCAGGCCGGCACAAGTTAACGAACTAGATCCTGCATTACATATGGGCAGTCAGGATCTCAGTTGCTGTTTCCTAAATAAACCTTTACTTGCGAGGCTGTCGTTCTACACACACAACCAGGAAAGAAAGAGCGATATCGGAACGCGCGTCTCATTTTTCATCTTGTTGTAGCCGTGGTCGTAGGTGACTGAGTAGCCTTATCAATATACATATTAAACTTCTTTTTCGAGTCCGCCGGCAACTTCTTTCGTACACAAAACGTAATAATCCTTTGGTAAAATGAAGTGAAAGTACAGAATTTAATGTATTAAACAGTTGCAAGCATGATAATTCACCCATATTTCGTACTTGTTGGTTCCAAATGTTCTTGCTGTTCAGTTTGTTTACCGTAGGGCATTTATTTTCGCAGTAGTGAAGCGGTGCATCACGTTCGTGCAGAAAAATAATGCATCAGTTCTAATAGCTTCATGACTCTCATGCATTTGCTTGTGGAACCAGCTGGTTCGAACATAAAAGAAAACACACGAGTTTGGTTAATCTGTGCTGTATCTCATGTGTCACCGTTCTGCCTCAACAGAGTCTATGCCAAGCACATCTTGGTCATCACACTAGCTCCTATCTGCACCAACAGGAAGGGGCTGGAGCCGAATTTGCAAGGCTTTTACACCACGAACAAAGAAGCGCATGCAGAAGAATATAAATGAGATATCAAGTCTGCAGAGGACTGTGTTAAGACTGAAAAGAGCTTGAGTCGCCATTCCACCAGCACGGACATTTGGCTGAGTCATCCAGGTAACTCAAAAAGGACTTTCTAGAAATTCTTCGTCTTCAGATGCACCTGCAACAGCACGGACAACGCTGGCCAAAAGATAGAATTCCGTCAGTTTGCCCTTAATCAGCTTCCTAGCCATGTCAATTCCGTTTGTGCCAAGTGTATTTTTTTTTCTGTAAATGTAAGCTTTTTCATTGCCCATTTTTGTTAGAGATCATTCATCCTCATCCAAACATAAAGGTCAACCGGTTCTTCGCTGATACTTAATACCAGTCACTGTCTAGTAGCCTAACATATCTGTAGCAGTATCTTCTAGTGTATGTTGTCATGCACAATTCCTCTCCTGAAATAGCTGATGCAGCGTCGGCATGTGTCTTGCATTAACCTACGCACTGTGTGCTATACACCATTTTACTTTTATTGATGCTTTTAGCCTTCAATGCTTGCAGAGCGGAGTGGCTTCTCTCTTGAATGCAAGCTTTCTCATTTTCCATATTCCTAGTCTCGTTGATGATTGCTCTTCTTCCTCGATAGCCTGGGTCTTTGAGCAAGCTACACTGAAATGTTTGATTGCAGAATCTGGTTTTGCTGCCCCACTTGGTTGTGGTAAATGTGTTACGTTTCTCGGATGTGGGTGCCTGGTCAATTGCATTGGTAAGCAGTCCCTCGTGGTACGCATTTGCTCCTGCAGTCGGCAAAGCGACATAGACTCCCAGCAAACACACACCTTACCGGTGCTCCCCGTTCGTTCTTGCCTGCTGCAGCCGTGGGCAAATTGTGCTTGTGGCCTACCTCGGCCATGATTTGCTCAATACGGAGACCAGCATAGGTGCTTACATGGTTTGAAGTGTATGAAGTTGATGGCCGTATGAGTGGAAAGGCCCACAAAAATGGCAGCCGAAGGTGATGCCCAAAAAAGCGACTTGTGCACATTGAGGCAAAGTGGGACACAAAGTGTGAGCCACACATTAGCGGCCCTCGAAAGAAAATAAATGTGCAGGTTGGAAAGGAGTTAATGCTAAAATGCGGGGTAGTCCATGTCGCTGTGTTGGTTGCTGCAGCAGATGCCTGCGTCACCTGATTGCTTTGCAATGGAAGTTGCTCATCTTCAACAGCAACTGTTGGTTCAAATAGGTGCGAGTTTCTGTCCAATCTGCTTGTACCGCTGGTTGTCGCATGTTACCAGACCACCACATGCGACAAAGGCAAGCATTATGCCTGTAAGATGGTTCGTAGCGAATGTATAATGTATTGTCTGAACCTCATGCGGTGACTGATTGCTGTTTAATTTTGCTGTTATGTCACTTGGTTACGGTTGCAGTGTTATCTTTTTTGAATATTGCGGCCTGGTCGGTTGCACTGGGAAGCAGTCTCTCGAAGTAAGCATTTGCTCCTGCAGCCTGCACAGCGACATAGACTCCAAATTTACACACACCGTGATTTGTGCTCCTCGTTCACCCTTTCCTGCTGCAGCCATGGGCAAATTGTGCCTCTGGCCTTTCTCGGCTGCGATTAAGCACGAACGGAGACCAGAATATGTGCTTACACGGTCGGACGTGCATGAAATTGGGTGGAAAGGCCCGCAAAAGTGGCTGATGAAGGTGATGCCCACGAAAGCGACTTGTCCATATTAAGACAATGTGGGACACCAAGTGTGAGCCACACATTAGCGGCCTCCGAAAGAAAAGAAACATGCAGGTTGGAAGGGAGTCAATGCTAAAATGATGGGTAGTCCATGTCGCTGTGTAGGCTGCGGCAGCAGATGCCTGCGCCACCCAATTGCTTCGCACTGCAAGTTGCTCATCTTTAACAGCGACTGTTGCTGCAAACAGGTGGGACACTCTGTCCAATCTGTTTCTGCTGCTGGTTGTCGCTCGTTACTAGACCACCACGTGCGACGAAGGCAGGCACTACGCCTGTAGGTAGGCGGCTGAATGTACCCTAAGAGACCTGTGTATGTGAATGCTCACTGTTGCCATATGGTGTGGTGAACACAAATATGCCGCGGATAAGCCGCGGTGCTGCCAGCGCGGCACAGAGCCGAGAGAAAGGCTTCGAGGTTGTCGAAGTAAACAGGGAAGTGAGAAGTTGTGGTGGTTTTAAACGAGATGGGGTCCACTTCAATTACAGGCTAGCACGAGAAGTGGGCTGGTGACTTGGGGGTCGCGCTGTTGCTTTTTTAGGAGGCCCGCGAGCGCACAGGAGGTCAGAGTAGGTAGTAATAAAGAAGGCCCCCTAGGGGAACATCAGAAGAGCATCGCCGTCGATAACAGAAAAAGGAGGAAAGCAAGAACAAGAGCTCGCCATGCAATAGGCTACATAAACATGCAGGGCGGCAGAAGAAAGGAAAAGTGGGCAGAGATTGAGGAGCAGTTACATAGAGAACAAATAGGGGTGTATGCGGTTACAGAAAGGCACCTTAGAGACTCAGAAGAGCCGCCAGTTATTGAGAATTATGTATGGGAAGGGTGCAACAGAACTAAGTCGGAAAGAAAGGGAGGGGGAGTCGGAATGCTCATCCATCAGGGAGCCAAATGGAAAAGAGTAAATTCACAATGTCAAGAGCATCTTTGGTTATCAGGTACAATGAGTGGGAAAGAAACTTGGCTTGGAGTTACGTATTTGTGGACCGGAATAAATTGCACAGAGAAAAATAAAGAGTTAGTGGAATGCATAAGCGCCGATATTAGGGGTTTCGGGAATGGTGCTGAGATAGTCCTATTAGGTGACATGAATGCCCACATACAGGATTTAGATGGCTATACCGACAATAACGGGAAGTCAATGCTAGACCTTTGCGAGCAACATAACCTCGTGATCGTGAATACAGGGCCTAAGTGTGAAGGACACATCACGTGGGAAGTGGGAAACCGGCAATCGACCATTGATTACTGTCTGATGACAGAAGGAATGCATGATAAGTTGAGAGAAAGTGTCATCGATGAGGAAGGGTTTAGCAGCATAGGGATCGAGTGACCATAAACGCATCATTTTGAAAATGGGATATGTTGTTGGGAAAGAGAGCAACGAAAGCAAAATGGCTAGTCCAAATTTGAACGCTGAACAAATAGCAAATATAGTCACTAGAGTGGAGGAAGAAATTGGCAAGTCGCCAAGTAAGGGGTGGGAATACGGTGAGCTTCTAAGTGTAGTAATGACAGAAATACGGAAAGAGAAACAACATGTTCATTGGAAAGGAAAAAAGAAACCGAAAAGCTGGTGGAACAAGGACATACGAGAAGCCATCACCGAACGACAGAAAGCATCTCGAGAGCACAGGCAGGCAAAGAAGGCGCAGTTGCCACAGGATGAAGTAACTAGTAAATGGGAAATATACCGGGAGAAAAAGTCTATGGTTCAAATACTGGTGCAAGCAAAATTAAAAGGTGAAAGTGAACGTTGGTTGTCAGAAATACGTGAGAAAAAGAAGGCCGCACCTAGAATATTTTGGAATCACATAAAATTATTAGGCAGGAAGGCAACAACAATACAACAACATATCCTAGACGAAGATGAAAACAGACTGGAAGGAGAAGCAGCAATAAATTACATCCAAAAAGTAACAGCCGAATCTTTCCAAGGCAAGGACAAGGTTGTATTTGAAGAAAAAAAGAGCATGAAAGAGACCCAAGGGGGAAAGGAGCTAGTGCTTACAAATTTACACTGGAAGAAAGCGGAAGAGAAAATTCCTAAGCGCACAGCCACAGGGCTAGACGAGGTTCCCGTTAGGCTGATAAATGAACTGGGACCAAAAAGTAAGGAAGCTCTCGTGAAAGCAGTTGAAAAAACTTTAAAAGATAGACGAATACCAGACAGTTGGCGACAAAGTAGAATGAACTTAATTTATAAAGGTAAGGGGGAGAAAGACAGAATTCACTCGTATATAGACCGTTGACCATTACATCGGTAATATACAGGCTAGCAATGCAGGCAATCAAATTAAAGCTTCAAGCATGGGCAGAAAATAATGGCATTTTGGGAGAGCTTCAGAATGGCTTTAGAATAGGTAGGCGTTTGGATGATAACTTGTTTGTTCTTACTCAGTGTATTGAAATATCAAAAGCAGAAAGCAGACCGTTGTATGTGGCCTTTTTGGACATTACAGGAGCATACGACAACGTAGACCGCAGCATTTTGTGGGATATTCTGGAAGGGGATGCTTAGGCAACGATTGTATACAGCTTTTGAGAGAGATTTACCTAGAAAATACTGTTTGCGTTGAATGGGAAGGGATGAGGAGCGCGGAGAAAGTTCATATCAACAAGGGACTGAGGCAGGGGTGCCCTTTATCCCCGCTGCTGTTTATGATGTACATGGTGAGGATGGAGAGGGCGCTAGAAGGAAGTAATATCGGGTTTAATCTCTCTTACAAACAGGCAGGTACAGTAATAGAGCAGCAACTCCCAGGTTTATTTTATGCGGACGTCGACGACATTGTGTTGCTCGCAAACAAGCAAAGTGATTTGCAACGTCTGGCTAATATCTGTGGACAGGAAGGCAACAATTTAGGTTTGAAATTTAGTGTTAGAAAATCAGGTGTTATTGTATTCAATGAAAACAGTGAACAGACAGTGGAGATACAGGGCCAAGAAATACCTCGGGTAACAGAATATAAATACCTTGGTATATGGATAAACGAAGGCAACGGATATATGGAAACACAGGAAAAAACCATAACAGTCAAGGGGAAGAGAAATGCAGCCATAATGAAGCACAGAGCGCTATGGGGATACAATAGGTACGAGGTCCTCCGAGGTATGTGGAAAGGGGTAATGGTTCCAGGACTTACTTTTGGAAATGCGGTTGTTTGTTTTAAATCAGGGGTACAATCAGGACTCGACGGGAACGAAAGGTTAGTGGGTCGCCTCGCATTGGGCGCTCACGGGAAGACTACAAATGAAGCTGTGCAAGGGGATATGGGCTTGACTAGTTTTGAATAAGTGAGGGAAGCTCGCGGTAAAATTGAGTATGAAGAATGGCTGAGGAATATGGAGACAAGTAAATGGGCTGGGAGAGTGTTCAGGTATCTGTACAGGCAAAACATTGATTCACAGTGGAGGAAAAGAACTAGGAAGCTTACCAGCAAGTATGCGGCCTGTGGGGTGGGCAACACAGCAACAAAGAAGGTCAAGCGGAAAGTCAGAGAGGCTGAATTAATCTCATGGGTGGCGGCAATGGAAAAGAAACCTGCCATGAGTAACTACTTAAGGGGAAAAAACGAAATTAGGAAAGAAACCATTTATGATAACTCAAAGGGAAGCTCATTACTTTTCGAAGCGAGATCGGGATGCCTTAGAATACGCACCTATAAAGCGAGATATAAGAAGGAAGAAGCATGTGCTTGCTGCGGTAAAGCTAGGGAAACGACGGAGCATATTTTATTAGAATGTGAAGACGTCTATCCAGCGGTCGATTTAGGCACCACTGGCCTCCTTGAAGCCCTTGGGTTCAGCGGGAGCAGTGGTAAAGCAAACAGGTCCGCAATAGACATCAGTAAGAGGCGATTGGAGGATTGGTGGAAGAAAAGTAGGGAAAAGACAAAAGACGGAGACGTACAAAAGCACAGTTCGCAATAGGGTATCAGAAAATTTGGACGTGGTAGTTCATAGTGGGTTTTTTTGTTTTTTCATTGGTTAACCTAGGTAGGATATTAGGCAGCATAGTAGCAAGAGCTTGGTGGCGCAAGCCACCGCCCCGTTTCAAAGGGGACGCTCATAACATCCATCCATCCACCCATCCAGAGCCGACCGTAGCCAGCCGGCTGCCGATAGAGGGCCGGCGCACAAAGAATAAAGATTAGTTGGCACCGAGACTCCAAGCCCCACGCCTGGTCTCTGCTTTCCTCGCGCGTGCCAATAATTGGTGACCCAGGCGTGATCGCCATGAACCAGCCAAGCGACGCCGACAGCCCCACGGTAGCCGTACTTGATGTCAAGCTACCTCCGTTTTGGACTGGCGACCCGGAACTTTGGTTCGTGCAAGTTGAGTCGCAGTTCGCTGCACGCCGCATCACTGCTGAGAGCACCAAATACCACCACGTGGTGGGCAGCCTCCCGCCTGCGATGGCCAGCGATGTGCGGAACCTACTGCTAACACCACCCGCAGAGAACGCCTACCAGACGCTAAAAGAGACATTGATTCGCCGCGTCACACCTACAGAGCCCAAGCGTCTCCAACAGCTACTGCGGGAGGCCGAACTTGGCGACCGCCGACCCAGCCAGTTGCTACGCCACATGCAACAACTGGCCGGCGACGCGACAGCAAGCGACGGTCGCTTAGTGCGGGAACTGTTCGTGCAAAGGCTTCCCACAAGTGTACGGATAGGCCTCACGGCGTCGGGCGAGGCAGATCTTGCCAAGACGGCCGAGCTCGCCGACAAACTCATGGCTGTCGCCGTGCCCACAGTCGCTTCGGTGCACGCAGACGCACCGTCCGCCAATTCCTTGCAAGAGATGCGAGAGGAAATTTCTCGCCTCGCAGACACCGTCGCAGCGCTGCACTCGAGCGGAAACCAGCGGCCACGACAGCGTACCGCATCACAACCACAACAACGTAGGGTGTGCTGGTACCACCGCAAATTCGCAATAGGGTATCAGAAAATTTGGATGTAGTAGTTCATAGTGGGTTTTTTTTTTTTTCATTGGTTAACCTAGGTAGGATATTAGGCAGCATAGTAGCAAGAGCTTGGTGGCGCAAGCCACTGCCCCGTTCTAAAGGGGACGCTCATAACATCCATCCATCCATCCATTCGGCAACGCTGCACGGAACTGTGTGTCGCCCTGTGAAAATTCGGGAAACGCCCCAGGCCAGCACTGAGGGTGACCAGTGCACCCGCCCCGCCGGACAGTCGCCCATCGGTTTTATTCCTGACCGATCACGAAAGAGGTGCTCGTTTCCTGGTCGACACAGGGGCGGAAGTTAGTGTCGTGCCGGCGTCGCCAGCCGACCGCAAACGACCGTGCGCTGAACCGTTGCAAGCTGTCAACAATACGACGATACCGACGTACGGGCAGCGCTCCCTCTCGCTGGACTTGGGCCTCGAGAGGATGTTTCGGTGGATTTTCGTCGTGGCTGACGTAAAATTTGCCATCCTGGGAGCGGACTTCTTGCGCAACTTCGGACTGCTTGTCGATGTCCGCAACCGGCGTTTACAGGACCCCCTGTCACAAGAAGTGCGCGGAAGCCAACCAGGCATCCACCCCTCAGCACCACGCTCGTAGCACCGCCGGGCGCTACACGATTCACCGGCATCCTCCGCGATTTCCCCCAACTGACGCGGACCCCGAAAGAAAAGAAACGTGCAGGTTGGAAAGGAGTCAATGCTAAAATGATGGGTAGTCCATGTCGCTGTGTAGGCTGCGGCAGCAGATGCCTGCGTCACCCGATTGCTTCGCAATGCAATTTGGGCATATTTAACAGCGACTGTCGCTGCAAACAGGTGGCACACTGTCCAATCTGTTTCCGCTACTGGTTGTCGCTCGTTAACCTGACCACCACGTGCGACGACGACGGTGAGGCGTTTACGAGCTCGCGTCAATGATTCCAGCGTATCTCGACAGAAGCGTTTCCCCGCAGGCCGGCTGTACCCGGTTTGGAGGAAAACCGGATATGACGTCGGCCAGTAGCGTTCTCTCTGCCCCCAGATAGGTACCAGTGTTGCCAGGTTTGGCTATATATAGCCAAATTGGGCTACAGCAAAAAATTTTTGGCGTCGACTTGGGTGAGTTGGCTACGTGGCTATATTTGGGCTACTGAAAATGTGCGACTTGGCTTTGTTTGGGCTATGAGTGGCACTTTAATCCACGCTTCAGAGGTGACTCTCATAGAGTAGAAACAAAACTTGAAGGCTATGTTTTAGCTGGCTGAGCCAGCAGCGCGGCTGTGCGTGTGTGCGCGAAATGCCCCCCCCCCCCCCCGCCCCACTCCCCCTCAGTGCATCATTCTTTGAGCCGATGATTTTATCCTTCACGAACATAAATTTACACCGCGCTTCACCGTGCTAGCATTTACTCCAGCAATGTTGTCTCGTCTTCGTCTTATCCCGACACCCTATCACCGTGCATTGGGATGAGCCTGGGAGTGGAGGGTGTTTCACAGTGCACTGTACTAACAGAGAGAAACGGAGAGCAATATGGTTGGGCCATCGTGGCGCCGACATGAAAGAAGGGAATCCTGGGTAAATGACACGCTCCAGTGTGTCCAAGGCGAAGGTGTCTGGTTGAAGTATCGCGCTGGGCACAGTTTTCGACATAGTCCGCGTTTCCCACGGTAAGCTTTTTATTGCCATTTTCCTTTGCATGTGAAATGAACTTTAATGCGACAGACTTTAAGGGCCCCGTGTCGCAGCACATCCGGCGTCAACGCCGTTGCCGTATGAAAAAATGGCACCGAACAACGTAGGCCCTTCGGCTGGCGCATATGCATTACTGAAGTAATTGATTTTCTCAAAGTAAAACGCGTCAGAAAATTCGTAAAATACGACTTATACTCACTCTATAGACATGCTAGCGTCGAATTGTAATTTGATTATACGAGAAAACATATGTTTGTTACGCGGAACCTTGAACACAAACCCCTTTTCCAGCGGCTGTTAGACATCTTAGTAGGGTGGGGGGGGGGAACGATGGTTTGGGCTAGTTAGTTTTCCATGAGACTGAGTGGTGCAGCGGGAAGCAGGAAAGGGGACACAGGAAAAAAAACGAGGACAAGTGGTTACTGTCAAGTAGGAGCGGCGCGCCCCGCTCGGTTCCATGCAACACCATCCAGATGGCACTCGCCTCCGCAGCAGCGGCGGCGCCTGCCATGCGAGTGGAATGAAAAAAAAAGAACCAGAAAGCTCGCCTTCATGCATATTGTTCGCCGCCAGCGTTTGCAGGTAAACATTGTGGTTGCATACGCTGCAGTTGCCGGGAAGCGTGAGAAGCAGTCAGGGATCTTTTAATGCTATCACATTCCACACTTAAATGTGAATATTGAAGAGCTGAGAGCCAATTTTCATGGTACATATTTTTAATGCAATGGAAAGTTTGCTAGTCAGAGTGTGTAATCATGAAGTGGTAACGCGGAAAGCGCCGTGGAACATTTTTTTATCTGCAGTGAGGATGTAGTCTTTCACTGGCAACTTGGTGGCAGCGGTGGCAGGTCAGCGCGATAGTGATTTTACGCCGGCATTAGTGGGAGGCAGACGACAAGTCCGGCCGTAAGTGTGTCAAAGTAGTTTGTCTAACGATTCGACGTTCCTGCGATTCATGTTTTCCGAAGTGTTAAGTACTTTTGCGGTAATAGGCTACGTGTTTCCATTGTTTCCTGCCCAACTGCTTTGGTATTTAAACAGTCAAAGCGAAACCAATCGAATTGAAAACGAAACGACGATTTTACGCGTGATACGCAGTTCACCGTGTTGCCGTAGCCATGCGTGCGCTTTTGATTTCTGAAGCATAGAATAAAGCGGAAGTGTCTAATACTATAGCAACTGCAATTTTAAGCAATAATTATGTTGTACTAAATACCAGCCGACTTACTTACAGTAATCGCATAGACTACATTCGAAGTACCAAGATTTCATTGCCAGGCCTAGCCACTTTCTGGCCTTTTAGATATTCTTTGCCAATTTATTATTATAATCCGTACATCAGTCCCGAACAGCGTGCCTGTTTCTATCGCCATAAATCATGATCAGTTCATTTCCATCAACGTCCGACAACACTTTCTGACCAGTTGTCCTCCAAGCGTCCTCCAAGTTTTTGTTCGTGCTTCCATTCGAGAGTCATTTCGATAGGTTCTCCCTCAGCAGCGATTCGCTGGAACTTGAGTTGCCGGGGCGAACAAAAAAAAATGTTGTGTGTGCAAGCATCATGTAGCTGTCGTGGAAGGATCGACATTTGGGCGAGTTGGTACTGGCTGAACATTTTGAAGGGGCAGCGCAATATGACGAAGACACAAGGCAGAAACACACAAGACGGTGCTGATCTCACAACTAACTTCATTCGAAGGCATTCACAAACTGATGCACACATTCCTGTGTTTTTCTTTCGAGGAATCCGTTTGGGTTTCCTTTGTAGCAGTTGCTACAAACGGGTGGATGTCTGATTTTGCCTTTAATCATTACTTCTCTCCACCTTGCGGGTTTCCGCAGAACAACTACGTCAAACACTTGCCTTTGCTTCGTGTTGTCGACAAATTCGACTTCGCCCTGCCATCTGCTAGCCGCCTGGTTAGCTCAGATGGTAGAGCGGCTGCCCCGGAAAGGCGGTGGTCCCGGGTTCGATTCCCGGACCAGGACGAATTTTTCTTCATCTATGAGGCTTTTCCTTTCGAGGAAACCGTTTGGGTTTCCTTTGCAGCAATTGCTAAAAACGGGTGGATGTCTGATTTTCCCTTCTTTCATGATGTACGCAACCTATGGCCACGTGCTCTCCCATCGATGGTGTCATTATCAGTGCGCAGGCAAAAAAAAAAACGCAAAACCCTGTAATCTAATGCTACGCTATGAGACGGCTTAAAAATTCAAATTCACTGCCATGCAAATTTAATGATGGCATGCTTACACAATGTGTCCCTTTTTTTCTGATATAGTAGGCCTCAATAATCTCCCTCGTGCTCTGATTTCTATGCGCGGATTTCTAGGCCCAGGCTGCCTCTACTCATTTTGGGAAAGGCTGTACTGTTAAGCATACTTCCCTGTCTGTCCACTGTAGAATGGGAGTTGTTTCCGAGCTTCCATTTTCCTGCGGTCACATCTATATCGGCCAAACAGGTTGTTGCCTGAACGTTAGAGTGTCTGAGCATAGGCGCTCGCTAACGGGTGATGCCTACTCACATGTCGCGCGGCATTGCTCTGAGAAAACACCACACTACTTTCCGCGCATAGAAATCAGACCACGAGTGAGATTATGGAGGCCTACTATATCAGGAAAAAAGGGTCGCGTTGTGTAAGCACGCCATCGTTAAATTTGCATGAGAGTGAATTTGAATTTTTAAGCCGCCTCATAGTGTAGCATTAGATTACAGGGTTTTGCGTTTTTTGCCTGCGCACTGTTAATGACGCCATCGATGGGAGAGCACGTGGCTATGGGTTGTGTACATAAGTTTGTACATGCCTTCGAATGAAGTTAGTTGTGAGATCAGCGCTGTCCTGTGTGTTCCTGCCTTCTGTCTTCGTCATATTGCGCTGCCCCTTCAAGATGTTTAGCTGTTGTAGATGTCAAGGCTCGACCGTCACAGCATCACGGACATTTTTTTTACGACGGGTTGTACAAAAAGCGATTACCGTAGTCGAATGTGAAAATGTATATACAGATAAAACTAAAAATAACAATGGCTATATTGGGCTACAAGTTTGTTTTGCTCTTTTTTGTGTTTGGCTACATTTGGGCTACAGTTTCTCTAGTTTTGGGCTACGCCATGTCCGACCTGGCAACACTGATAGGTACTTGTACGCCTAGGGAAAGACGCTGCTAGGTGCTGCTGCTAAATCCCTGTGGTTTCTGCCGGCTCACGTAGGTTGACGTTCACGTGGTCTTCTTACCCCTCGCTGGATCGTGTTCAATCATGCCTTCCTTGCGCGGTGTCATTGTCGGCGACAGTCAGGTTAAATTCTTAAATAGGTCGCGCCTGCGCCTAATTGAGTCAATTAAAACCTGCACATTCAGTTTTGCTGGCTACAATGCAGTGCGGCTGGCGAGAGCGGTCTCCACGATGCGCTTCGAGCGTGTCGATTTCGCCGTTGTTTATGTTGGCGGAAACGACCTTGACAGCAACGTGGATCCACAAGAAATATGCGACAACATAAAGGTAAGTCTACTGAAATCACAAAATTCTAAACACATAGTTGTGATTTCTTTTAAATTTTAGGCCTTGGTTGTTCAACTCCAACGAGACGTGGCCCCCGTCGTGCTTGTTTTCAAGGTGCTCCCGCGCTGCCTAGAAGATGCTGATGCGGAGCAGAAAATTAAAAAGCGTCGCTTGCTTAACCGCAAATTGACGGCTACGCTGAAGCGCATGCCGTGTCTGCGGATTTTTAACCCCGAGGTATGCACCCCCTTTTTCCAGCGGCATGCCGTTGCATACCGTCCGGAGCATGCTTGGCTTATTTTTGACTCGGTTGAAAATGTTTTACTTTTTGTCGCTGCTCGCTGCGGTAGAAATGCAGACCGTTTGTCGTAGTTGTGTCTCCATTACAGAATCGCATTACTGCGGTGAACAAAGCAAGTGTTGAGGTACATACTGTGCGCACTTCACCCTTTGTTGGACGGTCGGAAATATTAGTCCCACTTTTCAGAGCAACTTCGCTACTCTGTAGCGGTGAAGTGTAATTCCAACAATTGAACATTCCTGTGTGGATATATGTTTCTGAAACACTTTAAGCACATTTTTTTCGTCCATTTCTTTGTCAAACAACGCGATAGAGCGATTGCGCAGATTTACATCCCTTTCTACAATGTTTAGTTTATTCTATCGCCTTCCTTCAAACCACCATAGCGGCAAATGGACTCTTTTGATCGAAATTCCGTGTTTTCATAATAGCTGGATTTTGGTGCAGTTAGATGCCTAAATTTCTCGTGCCCACAGCTACCAAAACAGGTGATCAAATTATTAGCATCGCGAACAAATCACATTGCTACATATGAGAACTGCATAGCCCTCAAGGATTTTCAAGAAGCATATTTTTTCTAAGAACCCTTGCGATATTGGAAAGCCCTGAATGAGGATTCTCATACAAAGCATGCTGGATAAGTATAATGAAAACTTGCACAAACTTCATGTATAATGTACTGGCTACTCTGGCTGCTTGTAATCAGATTGCAGGTGACCACGAGTAGGTAGAAACGAGCCTTGAGGCTGTATAGTGGGACGTATTCCCACCTTTTGCTATTACAGAATCGTCGGCTTTGAGATTTTACGTTATGTGAAAAATACTTCACAAAAAAAAAGCACTTGTAATGTCTTGGACACAAAGCAATCGGTTCTCTGCTTGCGTCCATGAAAGGGTTAAGATGCACACACTATTCAAAGGTAAAACCATGTTCATAGTTTCTAAAACGAAACCCTCTTTGACTCTTCCTTGATCAGTGGGTGGTGGCTGCTGCAGTCCTGCCAATATTGGTCACTGTGTCTGGCACTGGATATGCGCTACTTGGCATGTGTCCAAACAGGAACTTGGATTACCGGTTAAGTGCAGCTCAACATGTACCACTGGGTAGACAAGTAGAACAAGAGACAAGAAATTAAGTATACAACAGAAAATTTAAAAAGTCAGCCACAGATAAGTCTGAAAGCCAGACTCAAAGGCAGTCGAGTGTGGACAAAAATGAACTAGAGACCAGGGCATGCATTGAGTGTTGAGCTATAGAAGTGAACGAGTAATTACATTTTACTGAACATTACAAAGGCTTCACTTATAACCGATTTTCACGTATGCATGGAATCTGCTAACTTTTCTATGCAAAACTCTACCGAAAAGGATACATTGCATCAATTGGTTAATAAATTTTCTAGCATATTTTCTTGTTTTCAGCCAACACACACATCCCCGTTATATGAAACAGATCACTGTAGATAGATGCCACAAGCATATTACAAGAACTGTGAATTGGAAGCTGTTAGCTACCTGTGGCACAAAGTCATGCTACATTTGTGTGCACATTGACTTCATATGTTTTACTAATTTGACTGGCTCCTATTACGCTCAGACTGGATAGCAATAACACACAGGCCACCTTACGTTTGAGCTACTTGAAAGCCTGCGAAAGCTGAAGGTACATTCATGAAAGTTCATAAGTCCAGGGCATTAGTGAAAATTTTAAACCTTTTCTGTTACAGCCGTGCGCTGTCAGAAGTGTCTCAATGCATTGCATTGGTTGAACAGGCACGTATTGGCTGTACCACTTGGATTTCAGCGTGCATGCGTAAGCTGGATAAAAAAATTCTACCATATATTGCATCCAAACTTTTGCTCACGAGTGGAAAATGCTGTTTCTGTTGTAATAGATGTGGCTTGCACACAAGGCATGTGCATGCTAAATTTCTGGGTAAAAAAAAAAGCAAAGCTATGCTGCATGAACAGAAGGTGCTGCAGCCACATAACCTGACCTTTGATCTTCATTGCGCTCACATTGAAGGGATGGAACTAAGCGAATGTCTTTTAAATGCTTGATTTCAGCCAGTTAAATTTGCCAACACAGGGATTCAAACCATGGGTGTCCATCTGCTGTTAGGCTGGACTCTATTTAATAAGAACACTAACTACTGCATTCATTGGTGCTGACAGATATCAAGTCAGTTGTAGCTCAGCATACTGTATTCCATTTGTCACCAAAATGCTTGAGAACCACTTGAGATCCTTCGATGTCAGCATCCTCATAATCAGTGGGCACCCCATAAGAAAAATAGACAAGGTCAATCTTGGATGGTATCCTTGCAAGTGCAGAAAGTTCTTGAGATATGGGATCAGGTGACACGAGCAAGTGTGAGAAGGCTAGGCCACAGAAACTCGTGTTTCAGATTTGTGCACTATTTGTTCAGCCACGTTAAAATGTATGGAGCTTTAAGATGTGAGGAGCCTAGACATCTAAAAGACTAGGTAGGAGCAAGCAACTTGAATGCGCTACCAAGCATAAAAATGTGCAAGTGTAAGCTGTTCATTTCGACTCTAAAGGCACATTCACACTGAAGACGGGGCGGCTAAAGCAAACCTCCTCGCCAGGCGCAAAATGAGGCGGCGAGTCCGATCGCTCGCGGACCAATTTTTTTCCCGCCCGCTGGAGCCTTCCGCTTTGCCACAGCCATTCGGAACACCAGACGATGGCGGCGCAGTAACGATGCCGGTGTGCCCGCGATGAGGATGGACGACCGGTGCCACGAGATGGCGAGACGTGCGCCACAAAAACATTAGATGCTCCGCCTCCTCAGCGGTGCGGGCAGCCACGCAAGCTGTCCAGTCTGAACAGGCCCGCACGCTCACCACGTTGAAAATCTGCCGAATGTGCCTGAAGTGTCCATGTTTGTGCTCCAGACTGTACATATCGCAGTGATCTGAATACATTACAAACATTTGTCCAATTGCACTGCTTTTTTTTCCCCTCCAGCATCGATTTCTCAATGCATCTAAGCCGAGGCGCCCCATGTTTGCAGACGATGGGTACCATGTGCACAGGGGCCGAGGAATCGACCAGTTGGCAAAGATCGTTGTTAATGGTCTTGCTCAGCAGTTTGGCCATTGTGTCAAGTCACCTGCACGTGCTGAACCAGGCGCCGTCTACAAGGCAGTCAAGTGCTGCTTCTGCAACACCAAGGGCCACAAATCATATGAATGCATGAAGTTTTGTAGGCCAGCTTTTCGGCACATGTCAACACAACACTAAATGTTGCCTGCCATCAAACGGCCCTTTTCAGGGCCACCCATACGTTGTCCGGCAGGTTTGAGATGCTCCTGACCGTTTCCCTCTCAATTTTCCTGTTTAGCTAGGAATCGCTTTGCTTAGCAAGGTATGTCAGGAAGGTAAGGATGCACATCTGGCATAATGCTAGGATTTTTCCTTCCAATTCCATACTTATAGTTTCTGCAATAACATACGCAGAGCACTGCCGAGACCATGCAGTGCAAAAGGGATAAGAATGGTAGTATAACTGTTACTCATAGTGAGGGTGTTTGTACAATATGCAGTGCAATATACAGGGTGTTTCAGCTAACTTGTGCCGAGGCTTTAAAAGAGAAAGAACGAAAGATACTAAGCCTGCAGTACTGAAATGCAATCAATTCAGTAGACTGCCCTTTAGAGCAACTTTAATACTGACGGCTTATTGAGAAATATCTAACTGCTTCATTTTTATGAAGATAGCCGCTGTGGTTATTTTTTCAGCACAAAAGTGCACGAAATCGGAAAAAGTACCATGCAACTATGCACTTTTTAGCAGTGACGCGAGTGCTCTCATACATGCTTTAAACAAATGAACAATGTGGCATGCAGACAGGATGTAAACAATATGCAGATCCAACACTGAAAATTATTTAAGCTAAGCTTTCTTTGCTGTTTGTGTTCATTGATGGCATTTGGCAGTGATGTGTTAAATGTTATCTTGCGTGCACCACTTGTGTTTTGCAGTACACAGGGAGACATGCGCTCCAACGCTCGAGGTGGTGTTGTGCACCATTCATATCCTGCAAGAGTAGTGGCACTGTCATTTCCTCACACGGCGCATCGCATGATGTGTGAGGTAGAGAAATTCTTTTATTGAATTCTTAGGAGAAATAGTTGCTGCCACGTCCTGTGCCCGACGGACCAGCGCCTGCTGGCCTGTGTACACAGGCTTATGTCACACAGCATGGCCTCCCAGTGTTGCAGTGTGGGGACATTGCTTGAAGTTTTGATGCTGGACCACCACTTGCGTACTGTCATTTTGACGCCGTGGTGCTGTATTGCAGCTTTGCATCTGTGCCAATTGTTGGCATGGACACACTTGCCATGTCTATTTTTCATAAATAGCATAAACATGCCATACCATACCTTGAATTATCATTATAATATTTTTAGTTTGGCCACAACTGTCACCATGTCTAGTTGTAGTGCTTTCTTTTCCATACAAAGGGTGCTTTCCGAGGGCAACTTTACCTTCTCCCATGATCATTCAGCAAGCACAAAGGTAAGCACTGCAGCTTCTGCAATACTTTTGTCTGGGCACACTACTCCCAATGTATCCTTAGCGCTGAAAGAAAACACCGCTCGTTGCTCAAAGCAGCTTCAATATAGATTCCAATTGGAACAATAGGCATAGACATGTGGCAGTATACAACTTTCTATAGCCATAAAAGGCAAGCTAGCATAGTGCGGCATCTCGATGCTCGTAAAAGCATTCAACTCCATGTATCTCCAAATAACTAAGCTCAAGCAGACACTGTCAAAATCCGCGCTTGTCACGGCGAGTTGGCGCGGGAACTTGAAGGTGTCGCTATTCACTTTTGTGTCTTATGTTTTTGCTAAGGCTCTTGCCACAGTTAAAGTTGCTCTTTGGTATTTTAGAAGGGTAATTTAATAATCACCTAGGCGATGTCATTTCCTTTATTTGGTTGCACTGTATGCATCAGTGCAATAAATGGGTCAAACGGCTTAATACGAAATGTTGCCATGCCTTTTTGGCACGACACTCGTAGATAACATTTTGGTGCAGCTTGGGCGAGACCGAAAGAGAGAAATTGATGCATACAAGCACAAAGGCCAGGCACTGTTCCCTTGCGGCCTGCACAACTACTAGGGTAGCAGCTAGTCTTATCAATTCATACTATGCATCACAAAGTGAAACATTGCAAGAACTGTAGCTTGATGAGAAAAGGCACAGCTGCAGCTGAAACGTGGTGTGATCAACATGTACAAGGTTACAATACTCTTCATCCTTTTTGTATTTGCGACTTTTTAAACTTTGCCCCCAATCTGATTACAGCTTTCCAGAGGGAATTGTTGCAAATCCTCCCATGCACCTGCCATGTACATTGCCTCTCCTCCTCAAGATGGCAGCAGCAGCAGTGGAGCAGTTGAAGAGGCGAAGAAAGGTGGACATTATAATAGGTTGTATGTAAATAAAACTTATCGAACACAACTGATTCGGCTTCCACTTTTGTCAAGACAATCGTCGGCAAAGCAATGGAGCAAGTTCAGTAGGGCGATACTAATAAATAGTGCATATAAATTCTTGGATGCGCTGTCAGCTTTCTTGCTGTTAACAGGCTGTGTTGGTGAGGTGGTTTAGGCAGGGGATGCCAATGCATGAGGGATGGTCAGGGCCATTGTCTCGCATCCACCATGTTCAATGAATGTGCAGCATTAATCAGTTCTCCAGACCGAGTGCACTAATGTCGCGGAAGGCCAGCACTCAGTCGCACGATACATTTTCAAACCTCGCATGCTTTCTTTGGGGCTCTGAGAAAATTAATGAAGCATGAAACTAAAAATCGGCGTGTTGCAGTTTTCTATGCAATCATCACTGCATTTGTCCATTCTTGAAACAAATTTTATTGTACCAAATGCATACAGAATGAATTTGTGGAATATCCGAAGTACATTTTGCTTGTTTCGGTCAAGCAGCTGGCAGAGCAAAACCACAAAGTTCCAAAGCAGAAAGGTAACACTTCTATTGAAGTACACAACTGGCGAAACAGTGTTGCTAAAACACGAGTGCAAAACTTGCCACCGATTAAAAAAAGAAGGGAGCTGCTAAACACCATTTCTTCGTTCCTTGACCATTTATTTTTTCTTTTGTGGCTGTTTAAAAATCCTTGCTATAGCAAATGCAAAGACAAAAAAATCAACGCACGACAGATATTGGTGCTATGGTGTAAAGTAATGAAGATATAATTTTTCATGCACATTATTTAGTCTGGAATAGAGGGATACAATGTATACAGCACAAACATTACTCTTCAATCCCAATAAACAATATGGAACTCGTGGGCTACAAGAGGGCTACGAATGAATCTTGGGGACCTCTGATTCTGCAATGTGCAGCTATTGGCGGCGAGGAGTTACGGAGTCGCCATCTATCAGAAGCGCCTCGCTGGCGTAGTATGAGGCATCACGTGGTGCACTCCTCAGGTTTTGCTGTCAGCGCTCACTGAAAACACCACTCGCGAGCTCTCCCGGACATTTCTGTAAGTACTTTCAAAATGAGAGAAGTTTTTTACTGTCTAAATAATAATCTTTGGAAAACTGTAAGCACAGAATCGTTTACAGACACTGTCTTTACCGAATGCGTACAGTGAGCGCCACTGCGCACGGTCGCCGCGATGGAGGCTCCCGAACCGGCTTCTTGCGTGAAACGTAGGCAAACGCTGAGAGCAAACTATGTGAAATATGTTCTTATAGTGTTTGTATAACTAAATGGAGCGTAATAGAACGAAGCCTCAATGCAGCGATCGCGCAGATTCGCAGCGACCGACTGCGCGTCTGCATGCTTGTCCGCGCACTGTTTCGCACCATGCCATGAGCTCTAGGCCGCAGAATATGAGCATTTGACAGTATACAAGCAACCATTGTTGCGTGGACGCTATCAGAGCTGTTCAAAAATAATTACATTGTAGAGACTTCGACGCCTACGGGGACTGTGATCTGCCGTCGCGACAATTCAATCTTTTTTTTTTCTTCTAAATTCTTTTCTTCTAAATTCGGTGTTCTCAGCGTGCAATTTCCCGCTGCTCCTTTTTTGAAATCCAGTGCATTAATTCATAACACAAACATGACCATATGCCATGCTTTTTTAAAATGTGCTTCTTACCGCTGCCTTTCCACTCCACTGAACTTGCCAGTATCTATAGCATCGACAAGTTCATAGACCAAACCGTCATGACATTAGTCGGGCAGCGGACTTGGGCGAGCGTCTCAGTGCGCGTTTTCAGAACATCGCAGACCGGGCACCGTAGCAGAAATCTTCCTTGCGTCTGTGCTTGCTGCATATCAGAGTTGTAGCCGATGACTGTTTGCCAGTTTTATGTTTCGCGAGCCAAGCTTCACGCAGCTTCTTGTCCTGCGGCTACGTGTGAATAAGGCTGACACCGGCCTCCGTTACGTGCGTCCGGCCCTGCGGTACTGAGCAGTATACTACCATGTTGCGCGCCTTCAAAGGCAGCCACTACCTATTGTAGCGTTTTGAAGCGTTCTAAAGGAGACACTCGAAACGGGAAAATTTCGCCACTAAATTAGGACCGCAGCGTACGAGGGAATTTAAACTCGTTTTCAGCTCGCTTATTGCGCCATTAAACACCACATATCATCATCAGCTCGCTTCGGCGCGCCCGAAGCAGCCAACGCGGCCGCTATGTCCACGTGATCCCTCCTAGCACGTCACGCCGACGGTGGCGCCAGCTTTTCCAGTGGTGGAGCTCGAGGCCAATACCTAAGTACACGAGCATTTTTGGATTCTGCCTCTACCTGGGTGCAGCTTTGTGACCTGGAATGCAGCTTTGTGACCTGGAATGAAAAGCCACAGCCATCGAGCTGCTGCAGTGGCGACATCACAGTAAAAGGTAACAGCGAAAATTAAAACAATAATATGGCCATGCTACTTGCACATCAGATAGGTCACCTGAAGCTTCTATTTCCAATTTTTCTGGTGTTGCATAGAAGGACAAAAATTTTGAAAAGTGATAGCGTACGATTTTTATACATTAACAATTATGCATATGTAGTTTTTTTTAACCATGCAGATATTTCGTAAAAAGTTTTGAGCACAGAGAGCCAGGCATTTTTGCAAAGGAGTTTCTAGGTGAGGTGGACACACTTTGCTGCTAATAATGCGAGCTTCAGAAAATTAATTTTGAAAAATTCAGACACTTTTTTATTAGTACCTTGGCGGCAGCCGTCTAAATGGCATATTTGGAGGCAGTCACATGTGAATGCACACCCTTTCTTTTTCTAAATCTCGAAAATTGCACTTATTTTGAAATATTCGTTATCACGCTCAATTGAGTACAATCAAAACTTGGTGCATCCTGCTCCACATCAGGCAGCAGTGCCCCATCAAGAAGTGTGGGACAAAGCTTAAATGATAGCCTGACATGGCACACTGACGCACATGCTTGCCAGGCAAAGTGTGTCGTATCAGCAGCTACGATGACTGGCCAAGATTTTGTTTCAGACTTTCTCGTGCCTGTTGTCAGGGGGGGGGGGGGGAGGGGTGTTTCCATCTGATAAGATAGCGGGACCTTCTTTTCTGCACTCCCAGCACACTCTGTTCCAATATTGCCTCGATTTACCAGTGAAATTCAATGACGAATATCTTGAATTAGGTGCAACTTTCAAGATTTGTAAGAAATGAGGGTGCATTAAAATGTCACTGCCTCCAAATTTGTGGAGTTCCAAAATAGAGGAATTCCTCTGCAAGAATGCCACATTTGCTGCGCTCATAACTTTAAAACAAGAAAATCTGTATGGTAATAAAGGACACCCTGTATGTATACAGTGTGCATTGGAGCATTTCATGCAACCAATATTCAAGCACCTTCTGTCTACAAAGAATTCATAAAGCAAATTTATGCACAAAGACAGGAATCGGATACGAGCACCGAAATATCTCTATGCAGGAAGGACCTATTGAGACAGTTACAGCAATATGAAAAGGGGGGAAAGCTTGCATAAATGCAGCTCTAGCACTTTTGTGCTACTAACAGATAAACACACACACCTTGATGGATAATGTTACAAGCAAAGAGTGAGGATACAGAAAGTTTCACTGCTACCCACACTGGTCACATGCCAGGCATTGTGTTGCTGCTCTCTGCGTAGGGCCTATGAATGAAAACCACTTTCAACATCGCACAGTAAGCTACCAATTGCTATGTGTAGGAAGACTTACAGTTCTTCAAATGCAATTATGACCTAGACATTCGAAAGCTTTTCTATTAATGTACTTGTAATAAACAAGTCCCCCAATCTTGAACAACTCTGAAGTTATAATGCCATTATTATCCGAAAGATGCACCACACATTTTTTTAACGCAGTAAGGAAACATTCATAATCGACAATGCCACCATAGACATGAGAGCCATATAATATTGCACTGTGTGCAGCAAGGATAGCCCAATCTCACACAAAAGATTGGTATCTCCCGCAGCCTTTGAGGCCCCCTTTATTATGTATCGCTTATGGTGCCGTGACATGGTACGAAACCATGATGACGTAACTTATGATCGTGAGTTACTCTTGAATGAAAGCTTGTGCACACATGCATATTCCTGCATTGTAACTCTGCAGTGCACTTACAGTAAGGACACTGTGAAAAGAAGAAAAATAAAACCAGCAGCAAGAACCAGGCAGCGCAGTGCTATTTGCACCTTCTCGGCTGTTGTCAGTTTAAGTCACCTTCGCCGCAGCACAGTCGTGTTATGCGGCGAAGCATATTTACCATCATGCAGTGAAGCATATCTGAAGTTAAACGGGACACTGTCACGGGGTCCCTGCTGGTGCTTATGGTTACCCGACACTATCAGCTTAAGTACCCACACTGTGACCTCTTCATGCATTTGGACAACACCAATCGCCATGTGAAAACCTCTGTGTCCGCTGTTAATCTCGCCAAGAGCCTAAATTGTTTCCAAACTACAAATTTCACCAAGTGGCAAACTTGGCAATGCTTCTGGAACCTCATTCTAAAGTACTTTAATACTACCAGGATGCTTCAATGTCAAACTGGATTAAAAACCTGGGATGAGATTGCGCTAGCTTCTAGCTTTCTGAATGTTCGCTTCACCAAGCAGACGACCGCTGACGAAAGCATGGCAAAGGCGAATAATGAGTGCAAGCAAAAATTCAGAAAGCGAGATGCTTGTTTGATCTCGCCCTTGGATTTAGAGAAAGCAAGGATAATTTCAACACCAAGGAACCCAGGTATGCATTCAACAACAAAAGCTTCTGAAGAGGCCACTTCCACATCAGCACTGTGGCTAGACACTGATGAGCTCATCAACTAGCAGGAATTTTCAGTGCCACAATCACAGGTTCAAAGATATTTGCATGATGACATTTTGGGCCAAAAAAAGAAAGATCCACTTGAGCGATGGTGTAAGGATGGTGCCCACTGTTGGCTCGGCTTGTGAAGAGCGACGTGCTGATACCAGACACTCTAAGCAGGTCTTTTCGATGTCTGAATCGATGGTGATATGCAGTAAGGTGTCACTGCTCTTCAAACATGTCGAGCTGTTGTCCTTGCTTCATGAAACATTAAATAACTAGTTATGACATTGTCAAACAAAAGTGTTGTATTAGAGAATTTTGTTAACCACGAAGCATAATATCCCTGTACATTATTTACTATGCAGTAAACTATTTTGCACCTCTGGTTGGCAAAAAAATGCATTTTTACAATACCAATAGTATTCATATTAGAAAAATATTTGTTTTGCACTTAGGTTTCATTATTCAAATTCACTTTGAAATTGAAAAATTGATATTTCCACTCCAATAGTTTTTACTAAAACTTCAAATATCTGGAGCATAAGTTATTTGAGGACATAACTTCAGGAATAGCAACAGTATGCCACCAAAGAGTTAATACAGTTCAAATTTTTTTACATTCACAATTGTTTCCTAATGTGCATTCATTAAAACCATCTTTAGCCTCAATAACTGACTAAACTGAGCTTCGATAACAGCTGCATGCTTGGATCAAACGGTACATGTTCCGGCCACTCTAGGGTAGCAGTGTAGGAGAAAAAATATCCGTTACTTAGGAATGCCTTTTGGTGACCTTGTGCACAGAAAGACCGGCTGGACTTTGCCACCTTAAGCTGCTGCACAATGGCTATCACTGACTTTTGGGTGTTCTCGATGGCAGCCACTTGCTTGAGAAGCTCAACCTCAATGACGTCTGACCGCCGGCAGCACTTCCTTCTCTTTATCACAGATGAAAATTGCCCACGAGCTCTTATTTAGCCCAAAACATGAGCTTTTGCCATATTCAAGAAAGTGACACTCTCCAAGTCGGTGTGGTCAGCATGTCTGGCATGCACTTTCATCTTCTGCATCAGAGTGTAGTTACTATCCCAGTTTAATGTGCTACAGAGATGACAGAGAGGTTGGTGAAGAAGTCATGTGCCCAGACAAATAGAATGATAATATTGATGTCTATTGCAATTCAAAGCCATCTATTTGAGCGCCTTGCGTCACCAGAAAACTCCTAGTGGCTTCCTTTTCTTTCATCTCATAATATCGGTGGTAACACCCCATTAAACGGTCCCTAAGATGGCTTTTGTCAACCCTGAGCAAATCTTTCACAGAAAACTTGTAGACAGTCTTGATAAGTGTTGTCAGATTACTTTTCAATGTGTTCTTTATCAATACTGTGGTGATCGTAATTTCAATTCATGTGCAGCGCTCACACAGTGTGCACTCCTTGCAGACATCTAACTAGCGGCAGTTCACCAGCATACTTGATGGGAGAAAACAGTGCATGGCCACACCAACCACATCACAGCATGTGCATGCATCAGATGACGTTGCTGAACCTAATTCTATGTCAGCAGGAAATGCATGGCTGCTGTCACTATTTCGAGTGCAAATATTCGTCCAACGGGTATCGAGAAGTCATTATGGCAACCACATAATCCAGGCAGTGTAGCGCTGGGCAACTGCAATATTTACGAAGTAGCACACTGCATTGAAAGCCAGGCACTGCCACACTTGTCTGGGGAAATCGGTGCTCGTACACACGGGGGCTGGACCATTTCAAACCACAGTTACATTGGAACTCTGTCCACTCTCGTAGGGTGGATTTTCTGTGTAGTCACTGCGACTGCAGGAATAATTTTCTTCCAAATGCGCAAACAGAAAATTGCAGCACTGTGCTTTGCAGTGCTTGGTGCACAGGCAGAACAGCCATGAGCCTTCTCCCCTCCATAATTCTCAAATCTGCCAATTTGTAGATAGCTTTCAGTGGCATCCCTACAGGCAGCACACACAACCTATATGCCGCTACTTGGATTGCTACACACTGAGGGTCTCCATGCTTTATGTAAATGCTCAAATATACAACACAGGATCTTTAGGGAATAAAAGGTTCTTTCACAGTCCTGACATCTATGCTACGACAAAGCCAACTCCAATTGCACAGGTAGAAATTTCTGTGGAAAATTAAATTTTACAGTTCCATGTACCATATTTTCCATACAATACTATAGTCTGCAGGATCTAATTTGGGCTGAAAAAGCCCCAAGCACCATGGCAAATTTTAATTATATTGCCACTTGGTGTTTTGAGCCAGCGAACATTCAGCATTGCGTGCACAGCAAAACGGCGAAGAAGACGACGAAGTCAAAGATCCCGCGCCAGCTGGAGAACCGTCGCTTAGTGCTTGGCATTTTTCGCCTCTGGCTGCTCGTACTGTCACTTAGTCTTGTGTTAGCGCGTGACAATATGTACATTGGAAGTTGTAAGACGCCGTCAAGGGAGCATTTTATCAAACAAACATTTCTAATTAGTTCATTATTAAAGGAAATGGCAGAAATTGAAATGTTGCATTTTCATGCTGCCAGGAGGTGAGCGCTAAAAGCAACGGCACTCAACCGCTTTGCCTCCCTCCAAGTGATCTTCCTTCTTCGTCTTCCCCCATACCAGAGCCAAGGGTTCACGTCACACTTGCATGACGAGCCTTGTCTTTTCTTTTTTCTTTTCCTTCTCTTGCTTTTTTGCTGTGGGGCACACATCCAGGGATGGCATTTAACATTGGTTGACGACTTACAAAAGTCATGTGCCATGGTTGGTGATGTTGCAGGCAGCACATTTTACATAGAGACATTTGTGCATGCAACCTTGACTCTGGCTGAAGCAGGGCCTGATGGCTTTTGTTTAAAATTTCAGCTGTTTTCCCGCTGTGCATCATTTTGATAATTTGGAGACAGGATTGTTAGTGTGTGATCTATGCACTGCACTTGTCGGTTTGCAAGGTCCAATGTTGGTGAGACGCCTTTTAAAATAACAAAGTGCGAGTGAACTTCCCAAAGGCATTTGCCTCCTATGTTCAAGGAAAGCAGCCCACATCCATATACCTTATTCACAGATGTCAATTCTTTTTTTTTTTGCTGCTGCTCCGTACTAAAGATGGGAACCCAGAACTGTAGAAGTAGCGTGGGCTTGGTGGTCTGGAGCTTGACCATTGGTTGTCGGGTCGCACCGCTGGCACCAATCGTTACAAATTGTGCACCCAGGTTCTAAGGATCGTGCCACTGACTGAATTTTGCAGCAGCTCATGAGTACCGAGGGGGCCAGGCAGGAGATACGGCAACAACGTAACAAGTAACAATGAATATTTACTTCACATTGTTAGGGAGTGGTCAGCTCTGCAAGTTTTCTGATGGAGAGCGACAGACATTCTAGTTTGCTCAAAAACTGAAGGCTGAAGTCGATTCGCGAGGATGTTCGTTATGGTGTTTGGAATACCCTCGCTCAAGAGAAGGAGAGAGAAAACACTGGTGGCCGCCGCTTGATACATGGATGTGTTCAACGGATTTTCTAACCGCCACTGGCTCAGCAGAAGGAAAGGCACTGACGTGCACACATGCACACACAGACACCGCCGGCATCTTCCCTGCCGAGGAGGAAGAGAAAGAGCGAATGCACACACGAAGCTTAATCGTCCCACTCACTGTGGAGAATACGCAGGCATCAGGGTGTCGTGCAAGGCGTGGGTAAGAAGGGGAAAATGCCTGCACAAAGGGTAAGGTCTCTTCGCTATTGGGGCCTCCTAGGCGTTTTCCAACAGTTGCGGGTGGTTCGGCGTATTTAAAACGTCCAGCCTTTCGCTGTTGCTTTGGCGGCGCGACACAAATTCTTGACCATACAGGCCAGTCATGACATCAGTTAAGACTAGTTCTTGTGCACGCTCAACGACACTGAGCTTGAACGACGCCGTGAACGCTCTTGTCTTTTCAGTGATATTAGAACTGTTCTTGCATTTTGTGTATACAAGTCTATTATAAATCTCTTGTGCATTTTGCAACATCGCCTTAGATATCCAAGCACTGAAATGCAGGCCACATGATCAGAATGAGCAGCATTCACTAGCATATCATGAGTTGCCAGAACAAATTCAAAATATTGTGCTGTGACTATCATTACTGCGTCATGAAGCAACCAGAAATGACAGTACCATGCTTCACAATACGACATTCATTTCTCTTCTGGTGCGCTTGTACTTCTCTGGTCCTCTTTCCACTGTGTAGGGCTCCCAGAAAAGCTTTTCTCAGGACAGGGGTGTCACGATCCACCCCGGGTCGTGAACGAGCGAGGGCTTCTCAGCGTGGTGGTGCTGAAAGATTACTGACCGGCAAGCTGCCGTGCTCGTCGGTGTTTATTGTGGTGCGGGTGACCACTGTTGCCTGCCGAGCTATAGCAGGCCGCCGAGCTTGGCGGGCGAACCAAGATTATGTCCGAGGGGGCGTCACCTACTTGCTACAACCCCTCACCCCCAGTTTGTTTGTTAAATAAAAAAAACAAACGTCCAAGTTCACACTATGAGGCTCTGCCTCCACCCTAGCTGGGTCGACGGTGCCTGCTACCCAGGCGAGTAACGGTCTGGTGGCCTCCGCCGTCGAGTACTCCGCCTGGGCACCGGTGTCGACGGGTCGGGTGTGGCAACGCCGGGTGCTGCCTGGGCCAGCCTCGCTCCATCCGGAGGGTCCGTAGTGGTCGGCCTCGTGAGTGGTGCCGAGCTAGACACCGGTCCAACGGGTGCCGCACCACTGGCTACGGTTGCCGCCTCCGAGGTAGGTACTCCGCTAGAAGCGACTGGTGCTGCCGCTAGTCCTCCTGCGGGCTGGAACTCAGTGGCAGTCGAGGGTGCTGGCCAGGTCCCGAGGCGAGGTCTGACATGGTGGGCGTGTCTGTGCCACATGGCCCCATCTGGCATGCGGACAAGCAGCGATGAGGCGCTGGCAGGAGACACCACCTGTCCGGCAGACCAGGGTGGGCCAGGACGGAAGTTCCTGGCGACAACTGGAGCTCCCGACTCTGGCAAAGGCCCGGGACGGCATCCTTGGTCAGCAGCCAGCTTCTGCTTCTCTAATTGAGCCTTGCGCAGCTTGCGCTTACTGCTGGAGACCTCGCTCTTGAGCTGCCTGTTGCGGCTCTGCGGGCTCGTTATAATATGCCGCATCTCCCGGTTGATTGGCTGAGCCTGCTCGCTGGACACCGACGACGCCTCAAACTCAGTGCGTAGATTCTCGTACTCTCGACGAATCTGCGCGATGTTGTCCTCGAGGCGGATGACCTCCGAGCGAAGCTTCTTCTGGACAACGAGCTCCTCGCTTTCCATCTGCTCAATGTGGCGAAGGTGTGAGGTTTTGGCTGTCGACAGCAAGGAGCGACACTCGTCCAGCTGAGTCTTGAGTTGCATGCTCTCGTTGTACAGCACGGAGAACTGGCTCTGCAGGCACTTGTACTCTGCCGTGCTCACCACCAGGCTCTTGGGCAGCGACCGCAGCTCTATCCGCAGCCGGTCCACCGTCTTCAGGGCCTCCTTGTGGTCAAGCTGAAGCTGCTCCAGCTCCAGCAGCCGTGCCGATGCCAGCTCCCGCTGTCCCTCGAGCTGGCTCTGCAGGTCCTCCAAGCGCAGGGAGGCTGCTCCGCCACCACCGCCACAGCCCCCAAAATCCACATGTAGGCGGGACCAGGGTCTCTGTGGGAACGGCCAGGGGCAGTGTTGCCAGGTCGGACAACATGGCGTAGCCCAAAACTAGAGAAACTGTAGCCCAAATGTAGCCAAACACAAAAAAGAGCAAAACAAACTTGTAGCCCAATATAGCCGTTGTTATTTTTAGTTTTATCTGTATATACATTTTCACATTCGACTACGGTAATCGCTTTTTGTACAACCCGTCGTAAAAAAAATGTCCGTGATGCTGTGACGGTCGAGCCTTGACATCTACAACAGCTAAACATCTTGAAGGGGCAGCGCAATATGACGAAGACAGAAGGCAGGAACACACAGGACAGCGCTGATCTCACAACTAACTTCATTCGAAGGCATGTACAAACTTATGTACACAACCCATAGCCACGTGCTCTCCCATCGATGGCGTCATTAACAGTGCGCAGGCAAAAAACGCAAAACCCTGTAATCTAATGCTACACTATGAGGCGGCTTAAAAATTCAAATTCACTCTCATGCAAATTTAACGATGGCGTGCTTACACAACGCGACCCTTTTTTCCTGATATAGTAGGCCTCCATAATCTCACTCGTGGTCTGATTTCTATGCGCGGAAAGTAGTGTGGTGTTTCCTCAGAGCAATGCCGCGCGACATGTGAGTAGGCATCACCCGTTAGCGAGCGCCTATGCTCAGACACTCTAACGTTCAGGCAACAACCTGTTTGGCCGATATAGATGTGACCGCAGGAAAATGGAAGCTCGGAAACAACTCCCATTCTACAGTGGACAGACAGGGAAGTATGCTTAACAGTACAGCCTTTCCCAAAATGAGTAGAGGCAGCCTGGGCCTAGAAATCCGCGCATAGAAATCAGAGCACGAGGGAGATTATTGAGGCCTACTATATCAGAAAAAAAGGGACACATTGTGTAAGCATGCCATCATTAAATTTGCATGGCAGTGAATTTGAATTTTTAAGCCGTCTCATAGCGTAGCATTAGATTACAGGGTTTTGCGTTTTTTTTTTTGCCTGCGCACTGATAATGACACCATCGATGGGAGAGCACGTGGCCATAGGTTGCGTACATCATGAAAGAAGGGAAAATCAGACATCCACCCGTTTTTAGCAATTGCTGCAAAGGAAACCCAAACGGTTTCCTCGAAAGGAAAAGCCTCATAGATGAAGAAAAATTCGTCCTGGTCCGGGAATCGAACCCGGGACCACCGCCTTTCCGGGGCAGCCGCTCTACCATCTGAGCTAACCAGGCGGCTAGCAGATGGCAGGGCGAAGTCGAATTTGTCGACAACACGAAGCAAAGGCAAGTGTTTGACGTAGTTGTTCTGCGGAAACCCGCAAGGTGGAGAGAAGTAATGATTAAAGGGAAAATCAGACATCCACCCGTTTGTAGCAACTGCTACAAAGGAAACCCAAACGGATTCCTCGAAAGAAAAGCACAGGAATGTGTGCATCAGTTTGTGAATGCCTTCGAATGAAGTTAGTTGTGAGATCAGCACCGTCTTGTGTGTTTCTGCCTTGTGTCTTCGTCATATTGCGCTGCCCCTTCAAAATGTTCAGCCAGTACCAACTCGCCCAAATGTCGATCCTTCCACGACAGCTACATGATGCTTGCACACACAACATTTTTTTTTTTGTTCGCCCCGGCAACTCAAGTTCCAGCGAATCGCTGCTGAGGGAGAACCTATCGAAATGACTCTCGAATGGAAGCACGAACAAAAACTTGGAGGACGCTTGGAGGACAACTGGTCAGAAAGTGTTGTCGGACGTTGATGGAAATGAACTGATCATGATTTATGGTGATAGAAACAGGCACGCTGTTCGGGACTGATGTACGGATTATAATAATAAATTGGCAAAGAATATCTAAAAGGCCAGAAAGTGGCTAGGCCTGGCAATGAAATCTTGGTACTTCGAATGTAGTCTATGCGATTACTGTAAGTCGGCTGGTATTTAGTACAACATAATTATTGCTTAAAATTGCAGTTGCTATAGTATTAGACACTTCCGCTTTATTCTATGCTTCAGAAATCAAAAGCGCACGCATGGCTACGGCAACACGGTGAACTGCGTATCACGCGTAAAATCGTCGTTTCGTTTTCAATTCGATTGGTTTCGCTTTGACTGTTTAAATACCAAAGTAGTTGGGCAGGAAACAATGGAAACACGTAGCTATTACCGCAAAAGTACTTAACACTTCGGAAAACATGAATCGCAGGAACGTCGAATCGTTAGACAAACTACTTTGTCACACTTACGGCCGGACTTGTCGTCTGCCTCCCACTAATGCCGGCGTAAAATCACTATCGCGCTGACCTGCCACCGCTGCCACCAAGCTGCCAGTGAAAGACTACATCCTCACTGCAGATAAAAAAATGTTCCACGGCGCTTTCCGCGTTACCACTTCATTATTACACACTCTGACTAGCAAACTTTCCATTGCATTAAAAATATGTACCATGAAAATTGGCTCTCAGCTCTTCAATATTCACATTTAAGTGTGGAATGTGATAGCATTAAAAGATCCCTGACTGCTTCTCACGCTTCCCGGCAACTGCAGCGTATGCAACCACAATGTTTACCTGCAAACGCTGGCGGCGAACAATATGCATGAAGGCGAGCTTTCTGGTTCTTTTTTTTTTCATTCCACTCGCATGGCAGGCGCCGCCGCTGCTGCGGAGGCGAGTGCCATCTGGATGGTGCTGCATGGAACCGAGCGGGGCGCGCCGCTCCTACTTGACAGTAACCGCTTGTCCTCATTTTTTTCCCTGTGTCCCCTTTCCTGCTTCCCGCTGCACCACTCAGTCTCATGGAAAACTAACTAGCCCAAACCATCGTTCCCCCCCCCCCCCCCACCCTACTAAGATGTCTAACAGCCGCTGGAAAAGGGGTTTGTGTTCAAGGTTCCGCGTAACAAACATGTTTTCTCGTATAATCAAATTACAATTCGACGCTACCATGTCTATAGAGTGAGTATAAGTCGTATTTTACGAATTTTCTGACGCGTTTTACTTTGAGAAAATCAATTACTTCAGTAATGCATATGCGCCAGCCGAAGGGCCTACGTTGTTCGGTGTCATTTTTTCATACGGCAACGGCGTTGACGCCGGATGTGCTGCGACACGGGGCCCTTAAAGTCAGTCGCATTAAAGTTCATTTCACACGCAAAGGAAAATGGCAATAAAAAGCTTACCGTGGGAAACGCGGACTATGTCGAAAACTGTGCCCAGCGCAATACTTCAACCAGACACCTTCGCCTTGGACACACTGGAGCGTGTCATTTACCCAGGCTTCCCTTCTTTCATGTCGGCGCCACGATGGCCCAACCATATTGCTCTCTGTTTCTCTCTGTTAGTACAGTGCACTGTGAAACACCCTCCACTCCCAGGCTCATCCCAATGCACGGTGATAGGGTGTCGGGATAAGACGAAGACGAGACAACATTGCTGGAGTAAATGCTAGCACGGTGAAGCGCGGTGTAAATTTAAGTTCGTGAAGGATAAAATCATCGGCTCAAAGAATGATGCACTGAGGGGGAGTGGGGCGGGGGGGGGGCATTTCGCGCACACACGCACAGCCGCGCTGCTGGCTCAGCCAGCTAAAACATAGCCTTCAAGTTTTGTTTCTACTCTATGAGAGTCAACTCTGAAGCGTGGATTAAAGTGCCACTCATAGCCCAAACAAAGCCAAGTCGCAGATTTTCAGTAGCCCAAATATAGCCACGTAGCCAACTCACCCAAGTCGACGCCAAAAATTTTTTGCTGTAGCCCAATTTGGCTATATATAGCCAAACCTGGCAACACTGCCGGCAAGCTGCCGTGCTCGTCGGTGTTTATTGTGGTGCGGGTGACCACTGTTGCCTGCCGAGCTATAGCAGGCCGCCGAGCTTGGCGGGCGAACCAAGATTATGTCCGAGGGGGCGTCACCTACTTGCTACAAGGGGACCATATTGTGTGCTCAACCAGGTGGCACCCATCACCACAACATTGCCCCAGTCAGTCTCACCTTGTCATCTCTCGTCCTGTACAGTGACGCTCTTCACATTTTAAGGCTGAAGGTTTAGCACTGCACTTCCGATGACTCTCTTTAGAGCTCTAGGACAGTGCTTCGACTGCTAGGGGTAATGCTACAGAACAGCTATTCCACTGACCCCGGACAGGTACGCTATGTTTGAAGAGACAAAGATAAAACTTTGTGCAGGCTGTCCGACATGCATATACATCTTTTTCTCTGCGCCTCTTTCTATGCAACAATACTTTCACTGGTGAACAGGAAGGCAGCGTTTCTTTCCTTTTTTCATTATCTTTTCTCAGTTTTACAAGGCCATAAAGTAAAATAAAGAAAACAGTATTGACAATATTAGACAGGTGGATAGCTATAAGTACATGACATGCTCACATACATGAGTGTAAACATGCATGTAAGGAACATACCTGGTACTCCGCAGACACAGCAGAGAGGTATATGTGTGGTTCATGTCAGTCACACTTATGCCTGTCTGGTGTGCTGCTGCTCCAGACCCACAATCTGGTCCTGTCCCTCGTGAGGCTTTGGAAAGATTGTGAACCAGCCCTGCAATTTTCCTGAATTATTGGAAACGAATATGTGCGAGCAGAGGATGCCAAAGTGAGCAAATGAAATGAACAGCCAGGTGCAACAAGTGACATCATTCAGGTGGTGCAGGTGGTTTGGCGGGCTTATAAAATGCCTTAATAATCAGATTTATTTGAGCGTTAACATGGTGAGGAGGTTGCTTCTGCCTTGCAGTGGTGCCAAGACTGCTGCATGTCTGGAGGTTAAAATGCTCATTATTCTATCATACATGGAAGTATTCCGACTATTTAATGGAGGCACGGAAAAGCTACTCAAGCCTACATTAGCAAAATCTATGTGGTATTGATTACAGCAAACACACTCCCTCCATGTTCATGCAACCGAATGTAAACATACTGAAACCTGAGGTATACCTGACGAGTGCAGCACTGTGTTGCTTGCCAACAGCCCATAGGACAGGAAAGGCAAATACCCGTGCACGCATAGTAAACTTGTCACTAGTTTGCACACTTATTTCGGCAAACTGGCATAACAGATGCATTGCAAGTGCAATATGTGACTGTAAACCATGTGCTGCGTCTTCGTCACCATAGCTTGAGCTCGGTGAGAATCAAGCGGTTTGATAAATGTACAACAGAGTCAGCAATGGTGGGACAGTTCTGCATGTGGGACAGTTCTTAGGAACTGCACAGCGTGCTCGTCTGCCTCTACAATCTAAAAAACAATTGGCTTTGATACACGAGCCAGATCTTTCTGACTGGGCAACATTCATGCACCAGCTTTGTCAGTTTTTTAGTGCTCCAATTACTTGTGCTGAGGTCGCAAGAAAAGCCCGGAGAGAGTATATAATTCGAGAGTCACGTACCTCTTACATTGTGGATGTCTTTGCACTGTGCAAACGCATGAACACCACCACACGTATCAAAATGATCGACTGCAACATGTTATTAAAGGCACAAACACTGTTACCTTTAACGTCCTTTGAACGCAGAACCCCAGCACCTCCAACACTTCTAGGGAACCATTTTATTGTCGGCGAGCTAGAGCTATGGCAAGGAAGAAACAACACACACTATGTACGGATGAGGAAGATGAAGGAAAGTCACGTATTGCGCTCACAATATTGCTAACGTGCTTCCCAAAGGAAGCGGTCACACCACCGCATTTAAAGTGTATGCACAGGGATTCTCATGTCTTCCCTGTCCAAGGGACTGGTAGCAAGCAGCACAGCACAGCACTGGTAAGGTGCATTCAAATATAAATTCTTAAAAATTGAGAAAAGGCCGATTCAACACAAAGCAACGACCTGACACCCTTCCCAACAAACCTGTTGAACTGGCATTAAGTTTCAGATGTTTGTGGCCACACATAGGTAAACCAATGGGCTAGCTGACTGGTGATGTAGAAGTCGCGGGGCGCTTTTTTCGTTGCGGCGATAGATCGGATTTTTTTGCAAGTACGGCTCCACGAAGGCGCATGTAACCGGCAAACAGAGGCCTCAAGAGAGCACCTTAGATTATAATCAAGGAAGATGCGCAAGGTCTCCAGGGTACCCAAGGGGCATCGGGGGAATCCCATCCGTTCATACAGCTTGTGGGACATTAGGCAGTAGTCGATTGTCGAGTGGGTATTATTTCTTTCCCATGTTATTTTCCCGTCGCATTTAATTTCAGTATTAACTATCACCAAATCATGAGCCTCACAAAAATCTACTAACATCTGCCCAGTTGCATCTGTCGCCCCGTCAAAGTATTCCAAATGTGCATTCATGTCCCCTAGGATGATTATCTCCCGTTTCATAGCTAACTCCCTGATGTCCTTGGCCATACATTTGAAATGTTTTGCATTCTCCTCTTTCGACTCATTCCCCGTCTTTAGATACACAACTCCCAGGATTGTCTCAACATTCCCTACGGTGCCCTTGAGCCACATGTGTTCACTGCAGCTCTCCCTTTCCCAGTCCTGTCCCTTCACTAGCGCCCCAAGGCCTCCTCCTCTGCGTTCTTTCCTTTTTCTGTTGCACCCAACCCAGGTGTATCCGGCAACTCCATATACCTGAAAATTTTCCGTTTGTAACTGTTCTTCTATTTCGCCCCACTTAATGCGATTTCTTCCCCCCTGCATGTTGATGAACCCCACATTTACTGCCTTCTTCTTCCTCTTCCTCCTCCGTGCTCCTGTCCTGCCCCCCCTCCCCTGTCCTTCGTCTTTTACGTTTTGGCTTGCAGGGTCGCCCTGCGTGCCTGCAAAAAAGCCTGAGCCCTACGACCCACCCTCGTTCCTACCTGCCATCCCGCTGGTGTAGTGTAGTGAATGCCATCCGGGCCGAAAGGGGGGAAGTTTTTCCCCCCAGTCATTCTGTTCACCTCCACCACATCACACCTGAGGGCTCGCCCCAACTCCCTAATCACTACATTTGCCGCCACTACCTGTTCTTCAATGAAAGGGCCCTGTCCCCTGACCTCTGGGACCGTACACAGGGCAATGTGCACCGCCTCAGAGGTCGCCCTTAATTTCGCCACTCCCTCTTGAATCTGTCTGCCCAGCATTCGCCCCCTATTCTGCAGGACGTCATTCACCCCGGCGTGCAAAATTACCAGGTTTCTTCCCTCTCTGTTTTCACTCAGTTTGCTTTTGGCTCTCTCCGCCACAGCTTCGAATCGAGCCCCCGGCATGCATTCGACCTTCACTCGTCTGTCATACTGCACTGTTCTGAGGAGTGCTGTTTGCATTCGCGATACGTTGGAGCTTCCAACGACCCAGACCTTTCTGTCTTCAAGCAAATCTTGTCTCCCTCCTGTCTCTGTCGGCTGTGTCTTCCCTGCCTCCTCGCCTTCTCTGCCTCCTGTCGTCTCATCCCTCTGTACCTGTGTCTCCTGCGGTCCCCACGTTAACGTGTCCGCCCCCAATTCTGCTCCACTGGGTGATCCTCCTGCTTCCTTTTCCTTCAGTTCCTGCTGTGCTTCCCTCTCAGCTTCTCTCTCTCTCATCTCTTTCAATTGTTTTTCCAATTGCTGCCTTTTCTCTCGCTCCTCACTCCATTTCCATTCTACAGCCTCCATTCTTGAGGCCCACTCCCTCTCGACCCTTTCCTCAAGCTCTGCGCGTTTCGTTTTTTCTTTCTCAAGTTTCTCCTTTGTCCTCGCCATTTCACTCTTTAGCTGCTTCTCCAAATTCTCAATCACCTTACACAGCCTGCACACGAAGCCGTTCCCTTCCGCCTCCGCCACGGTTTTGAATGTCGTTTCATCCAAATAACACCATCGTTCACACCTCTCACACTGGACGAGGTCCCCACCTTCCTCCTTGGCTTTTCTAGCCGGTCGTCCCATGAATTCTCTTGTCCTACTGTTATTTAACAGTGTAAAGGCGAGGAAAAAAAGGAATCTCTAGAAGAATAAAGAGAGCTAGTAAAATAACCAAACCAATAACCAGGGGAAAAAAGAAAAACAAGGAAAAGAAGAAAAAGGAAAAAAAAACACACTTTTAGCCCTAACTATTAAACCTTTAGTCCTAACTGTTATGTGTTGGCCACGACCTACTTTATCGCCCTACTTTGGCTAAGTGTTCTCCTGGCTTCGCAGCGCTCCAATTCTCTGCAACCTACGTTTCTACGCTGGCTCTATCTCCATTCAGATTTCCCGCCGCTGCAATTAGAAATAAAAATAGAAATAGAACTTAGCTGTCGGCATCCGTCCGTCTCGGCTCCGCTCGTGCTTCCATGCTCATCACGGAGGAAGGAAATGTTGGATGTAATGAACCCTGCTGTCAAGCCGCTCAAGCACGTGCTTTATACCTGGATGCAAAGGCGGGTATCGACCTTGCTTGCAAAAGCTTTCTGTGTTTAAAGCCCCAACTGATGTCTTGCGAAGGGAGCAGTGGGCCTGAAATATTAAACGGGCTGAAAAAGCGCTTACTAACGACAGCGTGGTTTGTGAACGGCACTTCGACGAAAGATTCGTCGAAAGGACCTACCGGCACACAGTGAACGGAGAGGTTGTGGAATTGCCGCGCGATCGTCCGCGTCTGAAAGAAGACGCCATGCCCGATGTGTTACCTGAGGCACCTAAGTATTTCACGAAGAAAGCTCCGATGAAAAGGAAAGAGAAATATATGCGAGCAGCTGGACCTGCTGCAAAACGGCAAAAGCTGAACGCAATCAACAGGCAAGACGCCCAGCAAGAAAACACCGTAGCGCACGCGCAGCTACGCCAGGGGCCAGATATACCAGATATCATTGCCTCAAATAAACAGCACGCCGTGCAACTTGAGCGTGCGTGTCATAATGTCTGCCTACCTGATGCAACATGGATTAAGGTAACGTTTCCAAGTGAACGTTACAGTGAGTTTTTCGGAGCCAGTGAGTTCGAGGGCGAGCAGGTTGACCACATCTTGGTGCCGAATTTAGTGAAATTCAAGTCAGAAAGCAACCAACCGGAATCGTTGTGTTGCTCTGTATTCCTCAGGGGCCAATTGCGCTCACAGTGCACTGTTTCTTCGCCGGAGGAAGCGCAGTCAGTGCTTGACAGCACACATGCACTTATATTATGTGGAGGCTGCGGCGTGAAACCAGAGAAGCAAGGAAGATATATATCGCTTGCTGGGTGTTACTTTTCCATCAAGTGCACTTACGTATGTGAAAGTAACGGCCCCTGAATTTATTGCAAATACTTGAGAAAACTGCTGCAGAATCAATTTGCACGAAAGCGACGGAACGGGAGAGAAAGTTAAAAAAATAATGAGTGAAAATGTTCGGTGCAACAGAGCCCTGACTACACCATTGCCATTTCTACTCTAAATATATAAGCTCTCCAAGGAAAAGAGAAAATTAAATTTAAATGATTTCAACACTGAACCTAGGAGAGCGAAAAATAAACACGCGAACCATTGCTTCTTATAAGAGAAAATATTAAGCAGTTTACACTCCAAAGCGCATAAAGAAACAAACACTCAAGACACAGTTTGACTGTTCGCTCACCTAAATGGATTAACTCACATGAAGTTGGCGAAAGATGTGAAATCTAGTCAATGCTGAGAAACATTTAATTATAACCTAAACGCCGCTTGCCAGTTGCGTCTATCAGAAATATTGTGGTTTTCGTTTATGTTAAGTAGCACCATTTAAAATTTCAAACGCACGCTTTTCAACGAACTAACAAAATTACTAGTTCATGTCCTGTTAACACGGACGCGGCGTGTAATTATTGGAAACAAGGTGAAAGTAAAAACACGCGGCCCAACGCGATACCGGCAAGCGCCACTGGCACCTGTCGCGAAGCCAGCGCCATCTACGGGGGCCGCCATTTTTCATCACAAATTTGTGCACCCCTCCGCTCCTGCCCGCCACACTATCCCCCTCTAGCCACCATATCCGTGATGCTCATGTTCCGCCATTGCTGCTGATATTGATCAGGCTGTCCCCATGCGATCGAGTCGGCAAGCGCGTGGAAGCGCAATTAGCGCAATGTAGCCAAAATAAATAAAGAAAACTGTGCATCAACGCCAAATACACACACGCAAAAGAAAATAATTGGGATTCTCTATAACGACGTCTCCAAACCCTTGACTGATCTTTCATACAGCTCGCTATATTAATTAAAATATCTGAAGTGCATTGTTTTCTTAACGCGCAAAAAAATTCTGCGCTTAAGCTTACCCACACAAACACCCGGCGCAAATTCGTAGAACGCTACCAGTGCAGCCATCCCCCCCCCACCCCCCCCCCCATTCCAAAAGAAAGATACAAAAGACTAATCAATAATAACAGCATACAATTGTAATGTGAGCGTCGGCGCAATCAATGGAGAATTCGATTTTATTTGTTGTAGAAAATCAAATGTGGTGCAGTAAGCAATGGATAGAATTAAGCATATAGCTTCTTGGAGACAAAAAAAAAAGAAAAAAAAGAAATCTGTCTTGAAACTTGACGTGGTGCCGCGGCAAATTGCGAGTATACGATTGAAAATAATTGCTATATAGTGTGTTTGTGCATGAGTAAGCTTCTCAAAAGGAGTTTCAAGTGTTTCCATGGTATGGCAAAGTTGTATCTTGGCTCATCAAGCTTTTTTTTGTTCATATTGGTCAATTATGTTTACAAAACGAATTGGTAATCCCAATAGTTTTGTTTTTTAACAGGGGGGGAACAAAGAGTCGAGCCACAGCTTCGAAACAATCTTTTATTTAATGGTGGTCACATATAGCAACACCGACACCATCGCTCACGACAAAGCAACTTTCACTCGCTTTGTCCAGACACTTGGTTCAAGTTGCATGTAATGCTTCATCTCCAAGCTTTGAGTGGTTTCTTAAAAGCATTGTGAAACTTACACCGTGTTTTTATTTTACGCCTCATCATCTCATAGCAAAAGATCTGAAACGCATGAACAAGAGGAATCAGGCCAGCACATATTTACAGAAACAAACTCTTCACAGTGCAGTCGACAATTGCAACAATTACAGCAGAAACTGTCAGTCACATGATATGAGCAAAGCATAACTGTTCTTTTCGTGGGAAAGCCTCAGTCTCATGCCGACATTAACCCATATGGTGGTCGTCAAGGCAGAGGTCATCACTGGCAATGTTTGAAAGATTTTCATAAAATATAAACTGAATGTCTGGAGTATTTATCATAAAGGAAGCAGAAACTCGCACAGCTTCTAAACAGCACTTTGCAGTGCTAAATGTATGCTAGCTATTGATAGTAATAAATAGTATGACTGTTACAACTGTTAAACAAGACAGAAGCTCACAGGAATATGAAGGCTTGAAGTGATAAACAGTGTTTGGAGGATAAATGTAGCTGTAGTGAACCTTTCGACAAAGATTTGCCTTCATCAGTGCCGCAATTAAGTTCTTCACAGCAACCTTTATGCATGCTTAGCTCACTCTCCTACACCCTCAATGTAGGATGAAGAGTTAGTTAGTTAGTTAAATGGGGTTTAATGGCGCAAAAGCGGCTGAGGCTATGCTGCGCCAATCACGAGGTGTTTTAAAATCAAGTTTATAAAGGAAAAGGCTTTGTTAATCTATATTTTATGTAAAAATCCAGTGTCGTGTAGAAATTTACGGACGTCACCTAATGGGACTAGCGGATCATCACCTAAAATTAGAGCAGGGTGTAAAGGTATGTGTAGTTGATATAATTTGTGCAAAAGTGTTCGTCTGTGTGTTTCAGTCTGCGTACATGTGAGTAATATGTGCATAACTGTTAGTGGCTGTTGACATTTCTCGCATGTTGGTGTGTCTTCTTTGGTGAGTAAGTAATTGTGCGTGAGGTGTGTGTGCCCAATGCGCAGTCGGCATAAAACTACTTCGATGAACCGCTCCTGATGATAGCATGACTTCTACTCGCCAACTATGGGTTTCGTGAGATGTAGCTTGTTGTCGGCACAACGGTCCCATTCGCATTGCCATTTTACCGGGAAGGCTTTTCTAATTGCACGGATGCTATCATTATATGGGAGTTTCGCGTTTGTAATATCTTTGTGCGCTGCCATCAATGCACATCTATCAGCTGCTTCGTTACCTGGTATCCTAACATGGCTTGGGACCCAACAGAAACGAATTGACTTCCCGTATTCGTTAAGCACCAACATGTTTAAAATGTCTCCTATCAGGGGTTCACACTCAGATTTCAACTGTAGAGCCTTCAGTGAGCTTAAAGAGTCAGTGTATATGACTGCATGTTTGTGTTTATCAGTTATAATCTTTTTAACAACCCAGATAGCGTAAACTTCAGCCGTGAAAACAGAAGCGTGTTGTGGTAATCGAATACTTGTTTCCCAATTTTCCGCTACGGCCCCCACACCCACGTGATCTTTTGTTTTAGAGCCATCAGTGTAATATTGAATGTTATTTTGATATTTGTCCTGAAGTGCACGGAATTCTTGTATAATGTGTTCGTGTGGGATGTCTCTTTTCTTTAGATGTGTTAACGTCCACTCACATAAGTGTGTGAAATCGTACCACGGGGCCAACCGTTGTGGTTTCTTGGCAACCTGGAGGACTTCGTGCGGAATGTCATAATCGCGACAGTATTGCTCATACCGCAGGACAAGTGGCCTAATCATGTTCGGTTTATTTGTGTAGTGTAAGCGTGTGTTGCATTGTGTGAGGATGTTGTAGCATATGTGTTGGGGTGATGACTGAATTTTGAGTACGTAGGAAAATGTGAGGAATGCTCTGCGCTGCTGTAAGGAGGGTTCATCACACTCGACGTATAAACTTGGAATAGGTGAAGTTCGGTAGGCACCACTTGCCAGTCGCAGTCCAAGGTTATGCACCGGATCAAGTCGTTGGATGTAGGATATTCTGGCTGAACCATAAACCACGGAGCCGTAGTCTAAAAGGCTACGCACAAGAGATCGGTAAATACGTAAAAGACAGGTTCGGTCGGAACCCCAGTGCTTATGAGATAAAACTTTGAGGATATTCAATGCTTTATTTAGGATGAAGAGGAGAATAAGATAGTGCATAGAGTGAAGAAAGTTGAAAGGCAGAAAAGAAATGGGGAGACAGTGAAAGAGAAGGTAGGAGCACACTGAAACACTACACGGCATCCAAGGCACTTCCTTACATCTATGTACAGACATACTTACCAGCGGCTCATATGACAAGCTTGGAGGCACCTTTCGTGCTCTAACACACGTACCATCCAGCAGCTGTCACATAGCCACATAACAGAGATGACTTCTGGGTCTGTACCTATTTTCACAGAGCACTTACCAGCAGCTCATACAACAAGCATGGAGGCATCTCTCGTGCTCTAACACACATACCATCCAGCTGTGACATATGGCTGCACACCTCAACCTGCTTCAATAAGGCATGACAGCACAACAGTACTGCACCACTTTTCTCTTCCTAACTGTACTGGAGGCTTGTTACCAGTAATCGTGCCCTGCTGAAGTGGTTATTTCTTCAGCTTCTATGCTGCTGTTCCTAAGCTGTCGTTTAAGGACTTCCTTTTGAGCTTCAGTGGGCCTTGAAAGGCTAGATGATGGCTGTGACAATCTAGAGTTTCTTGTAGAGTGAAATCTTAACTGGTGCACAACTTTTTTGTTGGCTGGTTCATTTGGATGGTCTGGCATCTTTCTTTTTCAGTCACTTTCAACAAGCATGAAAACTGGCTCAAACAACTTGTTTGCCTTCTCAGCCACACCCTCAGAGACTTCACCATCTGATATTGCCTGTCTGACTGAGTCCATTTTTGCTCTTAAGAGTGCTGAGCTTGACACTGCTTTGGCTGCTTCCAGCTTTGCTATACTCTGCACAATGTACAATGCCTGGCTTGCCTCACATGCTTCTTCGGGTGAGCTCTCGTGGTCCTTGTCGCATCTAGTTGGATTAGCGATGACCACACAGTGAATGTGCTTGCACACTGTAAAGCGTATAAGATGGTCATAGCAAGTGCACATGTAAGTATGCACACAGACTGCGCATTCCTTGCAGCTCAAAGGACAGCAAGCACCATCTCCCACTTTTGACACTTTATACGAGAGCCCTTTAATAGACTGAGATGGCACAGTCCATGTGCCATCTTCGTTTAATCTGGCACAAGCTGCCATTTCACTGCCAGACCTGTGGTTCTTCTGAATTGTGCTCAGCTTCTTACCCTTTGCCCCTTTCATCATCTGGATAGCCCTCTTCATTAAGAAATGAAGAGTCAGGTCCATGAGGGCAGAAATTAGTTTGTCAACACGCTTATTTTGTTTTCCCTCCAGCATAGTATGCTTTAACGTCCTGTGCATGCTCTCAAGGTGCATGTTGGTGTTGACAGCTGCTCTAGTCCTAAAGCAATAGGCCCACTCTTGCGGCCTAACTGCATAGTGGTCTTTGAAGTACTTCAGGAAGTCCGTCAGTTTTTCTTCCTTACTAGAAAGGAATTCTTTAAGATACTCTTCAAATTCCTCTTCGTCAAGAAACTCTAACAGTAGCCGCACACTATGGTAGACATCTGGCCTTAGCTGTTTCTCTACACACTCGAGTATCTTCTTACGCCAATTCTTATCCACATGCCAGGCACAGAGAAGTTTCTGTTTTGGAGCACCCATGACCATGCACCATGCTTTATAGAATTACGAAGCATCATCAGACATAAATGTCTTAGCGGCCACTTTTTTGGCCATGGCCGACTCCAGACATTTGAAGAATGCTGTCAAAGTTTTCTCGTTCATCCGATTGCAGATGAAATAAGCTATAGGTACACCTGATCCTACTTTATCTAGCACCAGAAGAGTGGTCAACTCAAACTGGTACCCTGTAGTTCCATGTGTGGAGTCAAGACATACAGTCCCTGCAGGGCCCAATTCTTCTAGTAGCTCCTTCTGAGGCTCTGTCATCAGAACAAGAGCAAAGTCTGCTGAAGAAAATGTACCACTTGGGTCCACTGCACCTTGTGCCTTGTACAGGCGGACAAGTGTTTCACCTTTTTCTTTCATCGCAAGCACCCACGTGTCTACACTGACAGAGTCATTAGTGTGACAACGTTCAGGAGCAGCAATGTTAAACTGCTGTTTGATGTTAGGCAGGGTTAAGCGCTCTGCCAAGTGCACTGGCCTCAGCTCGGATGCCACAGATGTTCTTATTCGTTTTAGGATGGTTTTCATGGGCACACCCCGTTCTAGGTCCTCTGCTATGCTGGCCTTTTCCTTTTCACTCATTCTCAAGTGCTGAATTTCTGGTTTATGACCATAATGGTTTCTTTGATACCTGACTTTTATGGTGGTGCCTTCAGGTGTCGGACTCTGAGTGCTGTCCTTTGTGACAGTAATAAATGAAAGACATATCTTACCAGACCTACAGCTCCCCTGACTTTTCTCCCGACGGCCACTATGACCTTCCTTTTTCCTTGCCTCGCCTGATCTATTACAATAATAATGGATCCTCGTCTCTCCAGTGGCCAGCTTTTTGGGGCCCGTGGGCAAAATGAACCAGCAGTTTTGGCTGCTCTCTTCTTCTGCTTTCCATTCATGAAATTCTGTAATAAATGCACAAAATAGCATTAGATAGTGACAAGTACTTTGGCGAGAGAGATGCAAACAAAAATAATCACTCTGAAGCCCTTGGACACAGGCTAATGTAGCATTTATTTTACTCCCTCACCTTCAACTTGACCATGTCATGAGGTCACCCTTGATATTGCTCAAATTTCTGTTGAAATTGAATTTCAAATGCGATATTTACCATATTAGTTTTGTTTTATTAAGAAACAAATCTGAAACTTAAGCATGATCTATCCTCACTCCTTCCTCAATATTGAACCGGACTGTACGTTCACCGCAATGCTGTTACGATGACACAAAGACGAACTGACAGCACATGGTACAAGCTACGCCTCAGAACAATGCCCGAATCCCTTCTCTCAGTTTCTTCTTGAAAAGCTCTTTCTTTTCAAGAAGAGCTTGATTTTTTACTGTAGATAGGGGCTTGGCGAGGGAGTGTTCCATGGTCACATGGCTATGATCTGGCTTGGGCATGCGCCTGGTTCGAAGAGGCAGCATTATGTGCGATTTCAGTAGACCAGTTGTTAAGTCTGCGTTCGTCCTGTCTTCTACCTCGGTGTCTCGTCCCAAGCGCAGTTCAAATTCACACACACACACACACACACACACAAAATGTCTTGCCAAGTAGCCTCCTAACACACTCTTCTTAAAGAGAGGATTGCGTATGCGTAAGATTTCGCTCTATTTTATTAAATCTACAACCAGAGTCCTTCAACTGAAGGACTGTGGTACTCTAAAAAATTTTCCTAATCTACGCCGGGAGACCAAGCCGCTGACGGCCGCAATTTGAAGTGTGGTCCTCGATCTACGTCTCTGCCGCATGGCGGCCTGTACTGAGGCGAGGACTACACCACGCACGCAAGCAGTGCACAACAACGTCAGAACGCAGATCAAATGCCTCCTCTCGGTTAAGAAAAAGAAAGGGGGGGGGGGGGGGTTGCGCGAGCGTCAAATTTCGTTCTATTCTATGAAATGTACTACTAAACAGTTTTCCCACAATACGCTGGGAGACAAATCGGGCGACATCCGGAAATTCAACTGTGGTCCCGGTTCTGCGTCTCTGCCGCATTGCGACGTGCATTGAGGTGAAGACTAGGCCACGCACGCACGTGGCACAAAGCAACGTCAGAAAGCAAAACAGCTTACTCCTGTCGCTTAAAAAAAAAAAAAAAGATGTACAAACGTCAAATTTCACTCCACTTCCTGTGCAGAAAAGCAGACCATGCCAAACGTATGTGTTGTAGTGCATCGCGGAGAGCGCGCACACGACTAACTAGAGATGGATAAACAAAGAATTAAATTATATTTAACGAGGATACAAACTTCAATATGCCCCAAGGAAATAGATTAGGCACCTGCGCAAAAGCTGCTCTTCGCGAAACAGATGGAGAGAAAACAAAGGCGCAAGGCATAACCAACTACTTTTTGGAGGCACACTGCGCAACAAGAAATTTAAAAAAAGTCCGAGATATAATATTGCGTTTCAACATCATTTGCTCACGATGAATGAGAATAAACTTAATAAAACTGTTCCTCGCCCTTATCGTTCCGGAACACCAGGTGCACGTACTCAGCATCGAAGTTGTGCGCTGCGATATGGTGCTCCGAATACTTCTCCATTGTAGGCAGGGAAGTGCCACATACGTCGCATTTCATCAATTTCTTGACAACCACGGCCATTTTGTGAACATTCCTGATGTGTTGTAGCATATTCTTCCTCTGGGTGAATAGTTTGCTGACAGCGCTGAATGTGCGTTTGGTGTGCTGTGCTTAAAACGAGTGGTGCAGCCGTGCAGCGGGGGTGGCGGAGTAGAGTGGCTTAGGGGCTTCGTTTGCACGTTCACAGACATGTGCTCCCGTCTTGGTTTCATTAGCGGCTGTCGCGGGATTGTGGTGTGCTAGCTCCTTGCCTAGTATGAAGTTTACGACGCTAACACACAGCATGTTCACGTTTTCCCGCGCTATATGTCATTTGCATGACGGCCGATTTGAAAACGAGACATATGTCTGTGTTCTTTGCGTTTGTGTGTTGTAAATTACTTTCTGTTGTGGAAGTTCTGGGAGTCTTATTACGCAAGGAGTGCGAACATAAACATAAACACGTGTGTTTGAAATTTTAAATTACCCATAATACCCTTTACAACTGATAGGTGGGCTACACGGCCTGTGCGAATCAGCTACCGTATGTTGCGACGCTCTTCCGTGCGGTAGACGGATGCATGGTGCGCGTTTATTTCTGTACTGTTGTAAAAACCATTTGTTTATTCACTCAACACAAATGTACGGCTTCTTCGCCGCAGAAGTGGGAGGGGGCCGCTATCAGCCAGCATAGTATGTCCACTTAGGCGACCTGAGAGGCGGCGGGTGCGCGAGTGTGTAATTAAAGAACTCTTATTAAGTCCAGTAACAGTGGCCCCTTTTCACTTTTAGTATGCATCACCGCGAAATAGTGGTGTATTGCGAGAAAGATAATCGTAAAAAGCCTAATTATGCAACGTTTCTTTTGTAGCTTGCTACACCGCAATACCGGGGTGTAAATAAGCATTGTGCAGTAAAGCATACTAAGAGTGGAAAGGGCACATAGGTTTACACTGTGCTCATTATTTTCAATTGTGACATAATTTGCAAGTGCATCTATGCTCGCGGTAAGCTTCATTGACAATTCTTTGTACATTACAAATTCATATTGTAGGGAAGCTTACTAAAGCACATTCGCCATTATGGTACGTGTTAATCACCTTCAATGCAGGAGCACAATGCAGATTCTTGCCCCTGCTTTTGGCTGGACTGCACATGCTCTTTGAGAATTGATTCATTTCATTGATTCATTCTTTGATTAAGCGTGAGACCTAGCAATGGGTAGCCCAAATATAGATTTGAGAAAACCAAAACGAATTCAGCTGTAAGAAGCTAAAGGGTTATTTTGATGTAGACCAGTGGCCAAGTCCGGATATGAAAGAGGAGGAAGATAAGCCAAGTCCTTCCACTTCAACACTGGGAGGCACAACTCCCACAAATAAATACGAATCTTACTTATTTGACTTTTTTTATGGAGATTAGCGACTTGCATTGGCAAGTGTTCACTTCAAGAAACACTGCATGAAGTAAGCTTCCTGCGCATATTTCACCAGCTACTGCATCATTGTTTCACATTATGAAGCTGCAATTTTCTTTATGCCACAACTTGCCCAATTTTGTGTTTTGCAGCAGGATGTTAGCCGTGCTATTACGGCACTTAAATACTCATGAATAGTAGTAGAGAAAAAATATATAAGAAAGCAGTGGCTTTTCGTGTGTAGACTATGCATACACCTGGTGCTCTTATGGTCATTTTTTCCTATCTGCTAAACCATTCTAAACAAGAAAACTGTACACAATTAGTTGATACACAGACCACAACTAAACCATAGGTATCGTTGGTAAGCAAAGTATATTTATTCGGTGACATTTTCTGCAACCCTGCTATTGAGCTTTCCTTCCTTCCTTTTCAGCTGTGCAGGTTCATTGTTTATTATTTATTTATTCATACTGTTGATCCCATCAGGGATCATAACAGGAAGGGCATACATAGTTATCTTACAGTGTAACAATAATAATAAGCGCAATAATAAGATTAGACATATTAGACATGCAGTTAGCAGAGGCAGACAATGTAGTAGGCAGAAAAGTAACGTTATACACTGTAATAATGTTACGAGAAAAAAAAAACAGGTAATCAAAGGTAGAAAATTTACAAAGGTGAACAAAATGGTAGGCATAAATTATACAATAATACATAGCATTAAATTTAAGAGTAACAAGGGGTAATGAGGTAGTCTGTCAAATATCAATGGTGGTAAGCAATAATTACAACAGGAAAAGAAGTAAACAATTTGCATAAATAAACAATAGTACTCGGTAATTGCAAGTAATACAAGTTATGAAAGTGAGGTATACACAAGAGGTAGTAATCCATAAGATACATTTAAGGTGTCGTTAAAGAAATTGTGATTATGTACACAATCTAATGAAATAAAATGGCACAAAAATAGATGGTGACACAGGTACATCATAATTGTGAAGCACGCAATTCATTTTCGGCTAATGTCAAAAAAGTAGTTAACGATGGGCTGCCTGTAATACTAGGGTCCAGCTTATTCCATTCACGTGTCATTAAAGGGAAAAACGAATGCTTATGGCTTTTCGTATGAAATGGGTGTTCGTTTAATGATAGTGAATGTTTATGTCGGGTGAGTCGTGTTTGTGCTAAAGATAAGTATTTGGAACTGTCTATTTTCAATTCATTATGAATAAGTTGATACATAAATTTTAATCGTGCAAGCTTGGCTCGTTTTTGTAAGGTCAGTATACCGGCCTGTTTTAGCAATTCTGTGGGTGAGTCTGTTAACCTATGTTTGTTGTAAATATATCTTAGTGCCTTCCTTTGAATTGCTTCTAGTTTGTTAATGAGTTCTTTGGTGAAAGGAAACCAAACAACGTTAGCATACTCTAATACAGATCTGACAAATGTGTTATATGCTAGTAGTTTTGTGTTTGGGGCTGCTAGTCTAAGACGTCTGTTCAAGAAAAACAATTTTTTTGTGCGGTCGAGGTAACGTTAACATGGCGCTCCCATCTGAAATTGTGTGTTAATGTTAAGCCAAGGTACTTGTACTCCTTCACTTAAGTGTGGCGTTATTTATAGTGTAGTTAAATTCTGATGCGAGCTTTTTTCTAGTAATTGATAAAATAGCCGATGTTTTAATATTTAAAGTCATTTGCCATTCGTTACACCATTTGTACACAAGTGACAAAGGGTCGTTCAAGGCCACATGGTCATTATGAGAATTGATTACCTGATACAGAACACAATCGTCAGCAAAAAGTCTAACATTGACTGGAATATTAGAAGGCAGATCATTAATGTATATGAGAAATAAAACTGGAGCCAGAACACTTCCTTGTGGAACTCCGGATCTTACGCTAGATTTCATGGAATATTGCTGGTTAACTTCTACAAATTGAGTGCGGTTAGTAAGGTAGTCTTTGATACAGTTCAGCATAGGGCCCTTTCCCAAGGTAAGAACTGATGAGACAGTTTGACAATTTTAATCGTTGAAAGACTAAGCGAAACCTTTTTCGGGTTGTTTTTTCTTGGTTTCAGACTCTGCACATTGCATTTTAAGGCGTGTTTTCTGCGTTTGTTGCTTTGCCTTTATGGGCAGGGCATGTCAACACTTTTTACACCGTGTCAAGTTTGTGGTGCCATAGACTGTTCTTAGATGGAGTCTTGCCCTTTCATTCTGTACAATATGATGTCGGTTTTTTGTGTCCAAGGTCGTTTTACAGCGTCGCACCAAAGCTTGAAAGATTGCTACCCACTGCTGGTGGCATGACACATGCGACATTTCAATAAAAGGAAGTCTGTCACTTAACCTGTGCACTGATTGTCTTTTGTCTCTTTGAATTGCAATTTGTTGCCTATATTTGCTCTTTTGTTGCATTTCAGATTAGGAATGGCTATCATAATTGACATTTAACCATATTGCACACAATGTGGATGATAAGTGTTTGCAATATATGGCCACCATAAATATAATAGAAGCTAATAATTCAAGAATAGTGCAGCCATGAATTGTGGCTATAAGGTACCAGCACTGCAGGTAGCACTGCTTGTGCAGAATATAGTTCAACTCTACTACTTTCAAACATTGTTTTTATCTGCATTTGTATAGCTCCAGTTTCTGTGAACAACACACATCTGGTGGAAGAGTGGCTTGCACCTGCAGTTGGGTCCAATGAATAGCCAAATTTCTACACGTTTTCATGTTATTTGCATATTAGTTAAGGCAGTTGTTTTTATAGTAGCCCAGTGTAGAAGCCGCTGCAGGTTGTCAGGATCTCGTACACATCTTCAGCTTTGCAGGGGACACAGCATCTGGCACATAGTTTGTCACAGGCCATGTATTCGGGGCAAGTTGAGTTTACTCACTAGCAAAGGGAGAAACAAGCTTGTTGGATATAAAGTAAACTGCCTGTATACTCATTGGCCTTCTTCATTTCGTGTGACATATGTGGTTATAGTGACCTTTGTTTTAAGCACTTCTTGTCCAGCAGCGGTCGTTTGCTTTTGAAACACTCAGGATAGCTTTCATCAAGCTGGACAGGACTAACACTGAAAAACCAGCAGATGTTAATTGTCGCACTTATCATGCGAAGCTTCGTACAGTATGATGAGGACGTAAATAAATGAGGGTGTTCCTCAAGGCCTTGTAGCACATGTCACGAGTTTGGAGCAACATGATGTATAGCTCTTTTTTGATCGCATGCTATAGGTTTAGCAGGTGTGGCCATGGTTGAAGTGCAGTGCAAGGTCAAGAAAACATATCTATGAGCAGCACTCTGGTAAAGGAGACTGGGAAAACTAGTGGGAAGCCTGTTGAACATCTGGTTGACCCACTTGCTGGCTCCATCAGGCAAAGTATGATAGAGAAGGAAGTCATCAACACATCAGAAGGTTTTTACATATAAACACTGTGCTAAGGTAATAACATGCCAACAAGTCTTAGCGTGCAGGCTATGCACGACCAACTACATATGCCTTCTGTTCGGACATTGCTCATTGTAACTAACAAGGATGGAGTGGACAAAAAAAGAACAGCAGCTCCATTAATTTGGTTTCACTGGTATCATCAGTGTTTTGTAAGTGTACATTGCCATACTCCCCAGTGCCTTCTTGGGTGACATCAGCAAGGACCAGCTTGAGGTATGGGGCAATAGACATCTTTACAAGCTAAAAATGCATGCATGCATGGAGAGCACATTGTGTCCAGAAAGTAGGCACTTCCACAGGGGCACTGGAGAATGAACAGATTATTAACAGTGGGCAAAGACAAGCTACTAAATACCCAGCACTGTTGCCATGTAACGACCTCTGAAACAATCCCTCTTAAAGAGCAAATCATCTTTGTGTACCTATAAAGCGGGCAGATGGGCAAAGCCCCTTCAGTAATGCTGCCAGCTTCAAAAGCCTACTTTGCACATCCTGAATGCTTCCTTCTTAGGACTTTGCTGGGTGCAAGCATTTTACTGTCCAAAAGCTGTCATTGAGAGCACTGTTGGTTTGGTGGCAATACAGTTCTGAAGCGATTGCAACAAACCTCCCCTCCTAGTTGGCCTGGATGCTCACGGTGCTTAATTATGAAGCAGCACCATGAGGCAAGCAAGGTGAACGGATGCCTCCAAGCCCTTGTTCGTTTATCACACTGTTCTGTTAGTAACAACTATGAGACTTGAAACCAACAAGCTCAAGTTCGGCACTCTCGTGGTTACTGCGGAGGATCTATAGAAAGCACAAAAACAGAAAACTCAAGGGAAAGGATAAAGCACCATTTAACACTTAGTATTGCTGCAGCCCACCCCCTTTCTTTATTTTGTCTGGTCGTGCTACATCTTTTTACTATAGATAGGCATGAACTTAGGTTATGTTCCTAATCAGTGTCCAATTTTTATATACACTATGTGCTGGTTCAAAGAGGCTCGAAACACGCAATGGCAGCTTCAAGTAGAAAAGGTGCCTGGAAGAAAAATAAAAAGCTGTGCTGCAACCATCTCGGCAACATCTTATCCCCTTAATAAAAATTGTGCTTTCATATCAACTTGAGCCCTCCAGTTTAGAGTAAAGTACCAGTGCACTTACGAACAATGAATCAATTCTCAAAGAGCATGTGCAGTCCAGCCAAAAGCAGGGGCAGGGATCTGCATTGTGCTCCTGCATTGAAGGTGAATAACACGTACCATAATGGCGAATATGCTTTAGTAAGCTTCCCTGCAATATGAATTTGTAATATATGAAGAATTGTCAATGAAGCTTACCACGAGTACAGATGCATTTGTAAATTATGTCACAATTGAAAATAATGAGCACAGTGTAAACCTATGTGCCCTTTCCACTCTTAGTATGCTTTACTGCACGATGCTTATTTACACCACTGTTTTCTGGTGTAGCAAGCTACAAAAGAAACATTGCATAGTCAGGCTCTTTACGATTATCTTTCTCGCAATACACTAATATATCGCGGTGAAGCCTAAGCAATGTACTGCGGTGAAGCATACTAAAAGTGAAAAGGGGCCACTGTTACTGGACATAATAAGAGTTCTTTAATTATACACTCGCGCACCCGCCGCCTCTCAGGTCGCCTAAGTGGACATACTATGCTGGCTGATAGCGGCCCCCTCCCACATTTAGTATGCTTCACCGCGTAACTAAAATGTACTGCGGCGAAGAAGCCGCACAGTTGTATTGAGTGAATAAAAAAATGGTTTTTACAACAGTACAGAAATAATCGCACACCATGCATCCGTCTACCGCACGGAAGAGCATCGCAACGTACGGTAGCTGATTCACACAGGCCGTGTAGCCCACTTATCAGTCGTAAAGGGTATTATGGGTAATTCAAAATTTCAGACACACGTGTTCATGTTTACGTTCGCACTGCTTGCGTAATAAGACTCCCAGAACTTCCACAACAGAAAGTAATTTACAACACACAAACGCAAAGAACACAGACATATGTCTCGTTTTCAAATCGGCCGTCATGCAAATGACATATAGCGCGGGAAAACGTGAACATGCTGTGTGTTAGCGTCGTAAACTTCATACTAGGCAAGGAGCTAGCACACCACAATCCCGCGACAGCCGCTAATGAAACCAAGACGGGAGCACATGTCTGTGAACGCGCAAACGAAGCCCCTAAGCCACTCTACTCCTCCGCCACCCCCGCTGCACGGCTGCACCACTCGTTTTAAGCACAGCACACCAAACGCACATTCAGCGCTGAACAGTGGGCGGTCGACGCAGTTGCATTTACATGACTTGCAGCGAGCAGCACATCCCTCGATGTCCGTTAAGCAAAGTCGGTCACGGCGACGCCATATCGCGGTTCGCAGAACTTCGCTGCCGAGGCGCTAGGCCAGTTCGATATTTCAATTGTCACCACCGCCGGGTTCTCAAGAAAGCACGGGTCACACAACGCAGATTCTGTACTGCCAGAGCTCACCGAGGCCAAAGCCGCACTGCCGCACCGCCACTACTCACGGCTTTCCGCCAAGTAACACAGAACCTACAACCAACACACAAGCAACGCAAGCATAATCACATTTGCAATGTTGAACACGTGTTGAACAACGCGCGGTCCAGAGAACCCTTCTAAAAAATCCCTAAACGATGCTGTCCCTAGGCACCTAGGATCAGGTCACGTGAGAGATTTTTGTACGACAAATAGACGCACGCAGTTCAGGCAGGCTTCACAGCCTGTCTTTAAAATGCACTTTCTCGCCACAACCAGCGATATAGAAAATTAGGTGGCTGTCACTGGATGCTGGAGTCCCAAATGCCACAGCAGCAGGCTGCAGCCTCGAGTTAAAACATGTGAAAGGTCATGAAAGTCACTTTCAGGCATTATTCCTTGGCAGATGATGCGGCTCTCAGAGTCTTGTAGCAAATGGTTCGCAGCGGCAAGAGAGCGTACAACTATGTCTTGGCACAACGCACCTCTAAAGTACAGTTGAGCAAACACTTCGTCTTGATGCCCACTGAAATGCAGAATTTTTCATGCAATATCTCGAGCCTTTCTTGCTTTTGTACCTACGTTGTCGCAAAAACTACGGCTGAGTCGTTGCCACAGTTAAAGTGGCACCAGAGCTTGAGGGAACATTCACTACTTGGAGCGAGCTAATTGCGAATGGTTCATTCTCCGCAAACTGTCCGTTTTCATCTTACGCAGGATCTCGCGAAGTGGTTGGCGGAGCTGACAATCTCCCGCTCTTTCTTCATTTCGTGCGGTCCGTGCGCTCTTACGTGGCTTCGTGCTTACCATCGGTGCACTTTCTGCGGCTGGCCTCTTCCTTTCTGGCCTCTCTTCAACAGGTGCGACAGAAAGGAAGGACGTGCAGTCGGGCAGAAGGGTAGGCACCGCGCCAGGCGCCAGCGACAGCTTCCCACGTGGAAGTCGCATTTCGGTGCTATTGATGATTTGGACGTAATCCCTCCAAATGTATCGAGGCTCAAAGTGGCGCTCACATACCGCTGAACATAAAAAATTGTAACAGCGCAAACACATGCAACCACAAAGTAACAAGGACGAGACACAAACACGCAATTTTTATGTCAAATATGCACCAACTCGCCCAGAAAGAAGCTTCAATGCAATACCGCTCAAGATACAGTGAGATATGCTTGTCTGCTGTTCGCAGATTGCGCTCTCCCATTTCTTCCGAAGTTAATTTTCCGTTGGTGCGGCGAACAATGACGCTTTCGGAGCGCCCTGATAATCGCTGTGGCAGCCCGGAGCGTAACAATGGGTGTCTGTCTTTCTTTTTGGCATCGAACCTCCTGTGCTGCAGTAGGTGCAGGGATACGCCTTCTTTTTTCAAATCATCCACTGTTTTTCACAAGCATGGCCACGTTGAACGTAACACGGCTCGGAAAACACACGGAGCACACAGCCGCAGAGCGTGCCTGAGCCGGCTCGACCGACCGGAACATCGCCCCCGAGTGCTCCGTGATCGCTGCGCATGCGTGAGCTGTAAGAAGGTGAGAAAGGAGAACAACTATTTTTCGCAGGATGTGACGTCACATTGTTGCTTGTTTTTACTTTTTTGAGAGAGCTACTCTCGAACGTAGATTAGCCGTTGCCGTCGTGTCGGCTGCAAGACGTTCTGCGCGCGCTTGGCGCGCTTTTGTGCGTGTCGAAAGCGTATAACGTGCGCGATATTCGTGCGAGCGCAGTTTGACTTGAGCAATCGTGGGTTTGGACTCCGTGACATTTGCTTTCGTCATATGCGAGTTAGGGGCTTGCCGTCAGGTAAACCGCCGCTGTACTTAGGTGAATACCTTGTTTTTCGTGGTACTGAAATAAATAGCGCTTCGCTGCGATGGTGACTTCAATCGAGTGCGGTAATTGCTGCGCATTACGAGCAATTTAATAGCACAGTACGTGCTGCATTATCGGTGCAGATAGAGAAAACTTATCCTGTGAGCCTTACTTCCGTCAGTCAGTCGGTTAGATGTTTCGCTCTTATCCAATGCACATTTCTTGATATCCACTAACGATCTGCTTCAAATATCGACGAAGTGTCTATTGATCGTGCAGATGTTTTTTTTTTATTCACACAACTGGCAATGGGCAGCAGCGTTACGGCCGTGAGTTTTCCTTTCGAGCAAACCTTTTCAAATTGAAGTTTTCGCTCATGTTCGCGAGATAGCAAATTTAAGTGTTACACCCGCTGCTGTAATTTTCGATTCCATGTGACCTAGATTTAAGCTGCCTCAGGTTGTATTAACGCGCGCAGAGGCTTTTCGAAAAATAGTTGTCACCTGAGAAATCAATGCAGTGTGCCAGTTCTTTTGGAAGGGTGCTATTTGTGAAATTGATCATATTTCCCCTAGTCATGCTCAACTACTTACTGGTCAAATGCTTGAACTTCCGAAGAAGTATTTGTAAAGTTTCCCTTCCAACTCAGCATTGTAACTGACGCTTCTCGGAAGTATGAGTGGTATTTGCCCCTGCAACACTGCCATGAGTTCAAGTTCAAATTGTGCCCACCGACTGTCTATCCGTGTGCCACTAGAAAGCAAAGAACTCATTTCTCAATTGTTGCAACATTTCTTTTTCATTCCATCTTCAAGAAATTTGTTTACTTCTTTTCCTGGTCATTGTGGACTTGCACACATTGAAGTTTTGGATAGTTTGGCAAAAGCATTGCATAGTGGGCCTGTAGGGTTTTTTTTTTTGTATTTAGCGCATTGCCCTTCTGACTGGACAAATTAAGTAACTGCATTACAAATATTTCACTTCCTTAGAATGTCTGTTCCATGTGCCTCATAACAGTACACGGTTGAATTTGGCACATGCACCTTCATATGACCAAGTGTAGGTTTGTATTGCAATGGAAATAAGAACATGAGTGCTTCAACTGTCTTCATCACATTGCTGATGCCTTCAATGTGTGAAAATGGCTTGTAACAATATTGCTGTGTTTCATGTGAGGATATGGAATAGAATAACTTTCTTCTTTTATGCTGAAGGCATTCACCCCTTTTGCCTGTTGGGCTTCAAATCTTGTAGAAAAATGGTGTGAGCAGCCTGGTGTGTGCTTGAAGAGCAATGCTAGTTTGTGCATGATCATATTGTTGCTGCTGGGAAGATGACATCTTAGGCACATTTTTTTCATACAATTAACAGAAATGTTTCTATCTTTCCCCTTGTGGCTCAATCGTAGTAGACCTGTTCGTTTTTCAGTTACTTTGTTGTTTATTTTTGTTACATATCAGTATTATGTACTATCAAGTTAGTGGGAATATAAAGCTATTTGATGTTGTATTCATGGGGAATCCTAGCCGATCCCTCGTCATGGGTATGTGCCATATGTCACAGGCAACAGTCATTCTAGTCTCTCTTCTTGTGGTAAAAGTATCCCAGGGCCTATTTTGTATGCTTGCTGATGAGTTGAGATTTACACATCAATGCCAGCTCACAAATCAATCTAGCGGCGGTCAACATTCTGCTGCCTTTTAAAGCGAAAGCAGTGTATGACTAACTTCCGTAGTTTTTTTCGGCGTCCGTTAACAGAAAAAAATCATAATGTGGGTCGATCCTGGTGATGTGCAAAAGGGGTCCAAGATCAATAGCACATACGCCTGTGGACTCGGGAACCAATAACGCGCGCTTCGGAGTCTTCGGGATGGGCCCACGTATGGGTAGTGCTTAACGCCTGCTTCCCCTCCACTGCGGGTCGGCCCGTCATTGGACTACTTCGGGATGGAGCCACATATGGGGAGCGCTTAACGTCTGCTTCACCTCCGCCGAGGGTCGGCCCGATGTTGCATTACCTTCGGGAGCGGCCCACGTATGGGAGGGTGCTTAACGCCTGCTTCACCTCCGCCTCGGGTGGGCACGGTATTGCAATATATTCGGGATTGGCCGACGTATGGGGAGTTCTTAATGCCTGCTTCCCCTCCGCCGAGGGCCGGCCCGGTGTTGCACTATCTTCGGGAGCGGCCTACGTATGGGGAGTTCTCAATTCCTGCTTCACCTCCGCCGTGGATTGGCCTGATATTACACTAGCTTCAGGCCGACCCGCAACGGAGGTGAAACACTTGGCTTTTCGTTTGAGAGCTTTGACTGTCGTCAGCTTTCGATGCCATTCCGTCTTCACAGAGTCGAATGGTTGTCAAGTTTTTCGCTACTTTTGGATGGCGGTAGTTATCGGCATCTCCTGGTGTGTGGAGGTCAGTTTTCTCATCGATTCGGTGCCCACGCTATTAACTTAAGATGAATTCAGCTGTCACCATCTATTGCAGCAGGCAGGGCGTAGTTTATTGTTTTAATTATAATATTTTAATTTATTTATAATGCCCAACACGATTTTATGTCACCATCTATTCAACGATCACGCGCATCGCTGTTGCTTCGTTAGTCCAACCTTCTTTGTTTTGACTGGTCCAGGAGCTAGGAAAGAAACTCGTTTAATAGTGAGCTGGTGTGTATGCTCATGGAACGAGTTGCGGCCGGAGAAAGCGCCAGTTGCGTTTAACTTTTCCTTTTGCTTCATTATTTCCTTGAGTAATGGCTCTCCGCGACGCTGGCAGATCCTCGGAACCATATATCCGCGATATGGGTTAGATAAGGTGGAAAATAATACATTCCGAAACAGCGTCCATCATCAGGCCCTGGAATAACCGTTCAACCCATAAGCAATGTGACAGTCGCCCCTTACATGGTCTTGTTTTCCCTAATTGTGCATCACTTTTCGTGCAAAATTGGCAACTGGAAACTAGAGTCGCAAGGAGATGAGAAATTCAGCCATCTACTAAGGGAGAAAGCCAAGGGAACAGGCAAACAGATAGGAAAAGCGAAAATTGTTTGTGAAAATATTTATGGATCAACATCTTTTTATTTAAAAAGGAAGTAGAGAAAACGCTGCCGGAAGTGGAGAATATTTCCGTGTGTTTTGAATGACTCTTCTACAGTTATCATTCGAGCCGCCTGACGTTGCCACTTCCCTGCTGCGCTAATGGGGGTGTTTTTCTAACCTTCCGTGGTGGGCGCAGTACGTCTAGAACCGGAGCGTCCTGCGCTCTACGCGGTTGTACGGGACTTGTGACCAGGCATCGTTATGCAACTTCCCAAATAACAACACGAGTCGGTTTTGGCATTTGGTAGAGCAGTAAACGAGGGATCCAAAAGAACTGTGGTTGTTCCGCAAATACACATTTCGCTATAATTCTTCCAGAGATCATTCACAGAACGCTACTAGAGATCTTTATTTTGCACTTTTTCTGGTTAACGTGTTCTTGGCAGGGTACTTCCTGCGCATCTTCTATGCACAAGTCCATTTAATGTGGTTCTTCGTTTGCCAAGTAAAGAAGAGGTGTATCTCACAGGCGTACCTGTGAGATACACGTTAATTCTATTCTCTTTGGCGGGTTTACGCGTCTTTATGGCCAATGGGGGGCATTATTCACATTTGTACTAGTAAAAGTACCCTCTCCCTCATTTGTATAGAAAAGTTACCTTGGGTTGGGCCCCCCCCGAAAAAAAATCCTGCGTACGTGCCTGTGACTCCGGTTAATTTAATTTTTTCAGTTAATTCGAACCTGTCCGACGCCCATGCATTTCTATGGGATTAAACATTCATCATTTCGATCCTAAAACTGGCATTCGCCGGATAATGCGAACTTGACCAGACCCCAATAATGACCCCTTTTAGTGGCAGCCCATGTCTCAGTAGAGCTTAGGGGACAGTGAATGCGTTAAACAAATGCCATCTCTCTGAAATGCCTATTTTTGACCCACCCGAGAAAGATTTTCAAGCAGTAACGTAGCTGACAATGTCCGATTGTGGTACTTATCTGATTCTAACGAACACTTTTTGTTTTCGAAGGACATTCAGACGAAAATTGCCTAGCTGTGCATTCGATTGCGAAACTAAAACCGTGGTTGCACCATTCATATGCTTTACCACATATCATGGCTGTAATACGGCGAAGCTGGCTTTGGAAAATCAGCTGGCATTCTAAAAAATGAGGTACGCGTAGGTTTCTACTTTGGTTTGGAGTTAAGTCATTTCTACTTTAGTTTTATACTGTGGACAAATAGAAATTTGATGCACGTTCGTTTCAGAGGCGTGTTACTCAAGCACATATTGCCAAATGAATCAACGGTGCTTCAACAGGTTTTTGCATCTTAATTCGACCCGTCAGTCTCGTGAGGGTAGAATTAATGGAAGTTGATTGTATAAATTGCGTGATGAAGCACCAAGAAAGTTACCTTGCTCAGGTAGTGAAAAAGCATGGAGAAAGTGCTTCACACAACATCCACCAATGTTCTGTTGCAGATGCAAAAGCTGCCTCCCTTATCTGGAACAGAATAAATTCCTTTCGAAGGCAAAATAAAAAACAGAAAGAGAAGTCATCAAGGCATTCCACATCCATCTTATTCAGTCTTTACAGTGTTGCTACATCACCATTTGCTTAGCCTCCTACGCCAAAAAAAATTGTCGAAAATAAAATGACCTGATTCCCATGTTTTTCACCACCCAAGCAGTGTTTACTGTCAATTATTACTGCTTTCTGTAACCTCACCTGTAAATACTGTATGTTAACCTGTATGTTAACACTGAGCTATACGATAAGCTTAGTGAAAGTTAAAAAAGAATACTGGATGTTCATTTCTGTTTTTTTTTTAGAGATAAGAAGGGGTGCTTAGAAGCGAGCCACATTTGCAAAATGCTTGAATAAACAGCAACTACCCCGGTCATGCGCTAATTGTGGCCATGCTGTCCCTGCAAACTTCTTAATCTCATCCGCCCACCTAAATTTCTGCTGCCCCCTGCTACGCTTCCCCTCTCTTGGAATCCAGTCCATAACCCTTAATGACTATCGGTTATCTTCCCTCCTCATTACATGCCCTGCCCATGCCCATTTTTCTTGATTTCAAGTAAGATATCATTAACTCGCGTTTGTTCCCTCACCCAATCTGCTCTCATCTTATCCCCTTAACGTTACACCCATCATTCTTCTTTCCATAGCTCGATGTGTCGTCCTCAGTTTAAGTAGAGCCATTTTTGTAAGCATCCAGGTTTCTGCCCCGTAGGTGAGTACTGGTAAGACACACCAGTTAGACACTTTTCTCTTCAGGGATAATGGCAACCTGCTGTTCATGATCTGAGAATGCCTGCCAAACGCACCCCAGCCCATTCTTATCCTTCTGATTATTTCGGTCTCATGATCCGGACTCGCGGTCACTGCCTGCCCTAAGTAGATGTATTCCCTTACCACTTCCAGTGCCTCGCTACCTATCGTAAACTGCTGTTCTCTTCCGAGACTGTTAAAAATTACTTTAATTTTCTGCAGATTAATTTTCAGACCTACCATTCTGCTTTACCTCTCCAGGTGAGTGAGCATGCATTGCAATTGGTCCCATGAGTTACTAAGCAAGGCAATATCATCAGCGAATCGCAAGTAACTAAGGTATTCTCCATTAACTCTTATCCCCAATTCTTCCCAATCCAGGTCTCTGAATACCTCCTGTAAACATGCTGTGAATAGCATTGGAGAGTTCGTATCTTCCTGCCTGACACCCTTCTTTATTGGGATTTTGTTGCTTTCTTTACGAAGGACTACGGTGGCTTTGGAGCTGCTGTAGATATCTTTCACTATTTTTACACATGGCTCGTCTACACCCCAATTGCATAATGCCTGCATGACTGCTGAGGTTTTGACTGAATCAAACACTTTCTTGTAATCAATGAAAGCTATGTATAGGGGTGGTATTAAAATTAGATCTTTCGTCTCCTGCGATAGCTTACTGGTATCCTGTCTAACGAAGTTACAACCGACTTCTATTGCATACTCCTTAATGATGCCCATAAGATTTTCATTCATTGCTTCAACACTAAGGTTCTCTTCCCGAGTTAAAGCCCTATACCTCTTCTGTAGCTTGATCCGAAATTCCTCTATTTTCCCTCTTACCGCTAACTCATTGATCGGCTTCTTATGTACCAGTTTTTTCCATTCCCTCCTCAAGTCTAGGCTAATGCGAGTTCTTACCATCCTGTGGTCACTGCCGCGCACCTTGCCGAGCACATACACATGTTGTATGATGCCAGGGTTAGCACAGGGTATGAGGTCTATTTCATTTCTAGCCTCGCCATTAGGGCTCCTCCACGTCCACTTTCGGTTATCCCGCTTGCGGAAGAAGGTATTCATTGTCCGCAAATTATTCCGTTCTGCAAACTCTACTAATAACTTCTTCCCTACTATTCCTAGAACCTTTGCCATATTCCCCCTATGACTTTTCTCCAGCCTGCTTCTTGCCTACCCTGGCATTGAAGTCGCCCATCAGTATAGCGTATTTTGTTTTGACTTTACCTAGCTCGATTCCACGTCTTCATAGAAGCTTTCGACTTCCTGGTTATCATGACTAGATGTAGGGGCGTAGACCTGTATGACCTTCAATTTGTACCTCTTATTAAGTTTCACAGCAAGACCTACCACCTTCTCGTTAATGCTATACAATTCCTGTATGTTACCAGCTATATCCTTATTAAACAGGAATCCGACTCCTAGTTCTCGTCTCTCCGCTAAGCCCTGGTGGCACAGCATGTGCCCGCTTTTTAGCACTGTATATGCTTCATTTGTCCTCCCAACCTCACTGAGCTCTATTATATCCCATTTAATGCCCGCTAATTCCTCCAATAGCACTGTTAGACTCTCCTCACTAGAAAACGTTCTAGCGTTAAACATTGCCAGGTTCAGATTCCAATGGCGGCATGTCCAGATCCAAAGATTCTTAGCACGCTCTGCTGCATCACAGGTCTGACCGCCGCAATGGTCAGTTGCTTAGTAGCTGCTGGGGACTGAGGGCTGAGGTTTGATTGTTCTATTCATACAGAAGGTAAAGGAATGGCCAAGTACTGCACCAAGGTTGCCAATCCTGCTCTGGTGAGGGAGAGCATTACCGGTTCTGGTCACCGGGGTCAGGCCACCAGGCCTGTTTATACAGCTGTATCAACATGTGGATTTTTTTTTATCCAGTGGAAAATTGCTTGGCACCGGGATTTGAACCACAGTCCTTTTGCACGTGAGGCAGATGCTCTACCTCTACGCTATCGCATCGGGGCGCAAGTAGTAAGTAATTATACAGAAAGCGTTTGATTTACTGTAATTGGAGTATTGGAGCAGATTAGTTCGACCACTCAAGGAGTGGGAATGGTTCAACTGTCAGAACCCCAACAAAAGGACTGGAATCACATAAACCACAACTCTGAAGGAATGAAGTGGGAATAGAATGGAGCGCCCCCACTCTGCAATTCTGCACCATGCCGATATATCCTGTTCTTGGGCAATGCCAGCGCAGCTCTAGAACCACAAAGACGACCGCACTACCAGGGCGAAACACATCGAAGGCCTGCAGCTGCTGCATGAGCACGTGCTGCCAACGAGCAATCCTGCACAACATATTATATACATATATATATATATATATATATATATATATATATATATACACACGTGCAGTGCTCAGACTGGTACCCTAGGTCGCGCAAAAACTATAGTGTTCTCCACAAATGTGACGAGTACCAGGCCACCGAACTCCTTGCCCTGTGCACGTTGCTGTCTATCTTCATGAGCCTAGATCCTGATGCAACCAGTGGTGCCACACTGCTATTTTCAAAGGCCACCACTAGGTGAAGCGCCAAGGACCGCCCAGGCCAGGGGACATCGGCTTGGTCCGATACACAAACGACAGTAAACTTCAAATTGACAGGACTACGAATTGGATTAGTAAATTCTTAACTAACCGGTACCAATTTGTAACTACTAATTAACTTTCTTCTCCGCGATCGCTAGTAAGATCTGGTGTGCCACAAAGCTCTGTATTGGGACCAATTTTATTCCACCACAAACATGGCTCCACACAATAATTTTGTTTGAAAACATATGTGAGTCCATATGCTTGTATTGGACAGCGAGAATAATTAAGAGTCAGTAAGCAATGTCAAATACATGCAATCTGGCTTACAAAACAAAAGGAACTGGTCACTATTTGGTAATAGTTTTCCTTTGTGTGAAACAACTTCACCCTTGAAAAGTTCCTCATTCTACAAAGGTTTATATAGTGAAATATAGAAATATTTGGATGTATTTGAGTTATCACCTGGCCCAAGGAACTTCTAGTGGCAGCCTGTCTCGATCTCGCAATTCCTGGCACTGCCCAATATACAGCATGCTTGACTGCTACAGTGGTCAAGTGCTCTGCAGCTGTAGGAAACCGACGGCTAAGGGTTGATTGCACAATTTATGGCATTCCCAAATTTTTAACTTAGTACCATCTCTATACTATGTCGACACTATGCCACTAGACCATTGCTGTGCTGCAGTCATCATAATATTAATTACTCATCGTATACACAAGCTAGACAACTGTTTAGGCAAAATTTTAAACTGCGCGAGGAAGACAGGACGTGAACTGAAACATAGACACACACAAAGCACAGGCTTCCAACCGGTTTTATTTTGTGAAAGCAAAGAATATATAAGGTACTTCAATATAGCAAAACAAGGAGCAATTGCAAGTAATCTGTGCACGAGGTATTGACGAAAAATATCAAGGCCATGTATGCATTAAGAGTGCAGGAGAGTCTTAATGTGCCCATCTAAGACTTCAATTCTTTCCTTGACAATCTCCTCTTGCAGTGCAGGAGCTGCGACAGCAAAAGCTGCCTGCCTTATGAGGAACAGAATAAATTCCTTTCGAAGGCAAACTCAAGAACAGAAAGAGAAGTCATCAAGGCATTCCACATTGCTAAAAGGTGTGACAACTAAGTTAGCTCTTCTTCTTGATCCCTATCAAGGAAAGAAATAGAATTCTTAGATGGGCACATTGGGACTCTACTGCGCTCTTAATGCACAGGTGGCCTTGCTATTTTTTGTCACTTCCTCGTGCACAATTTCTTTGCAAATGTTCTTTGTTTTGCCATTTTGAGGAACCTTATAAACTCTCTGCCTTCACCAGACAAAGCCAGTCGGAAGTCTACACTTTGTGCATGCATCTATGTTTTTGTTCATGTCCTGTCTTCCTCGCAGAGTTTAAAATTTTGCTGAAGCTACGAGCTGACTAGCCCAAAACATGCCTTACTTCAGTGTACAGCTGGGCTTGTTGGTAAAGCTACACAATGCAGCTCAAGTGTGTGTCTGCTCTTCCGTGTTCTTATGATGTGGCTCAGCCTTGAGTGCATGTGTAGTTTCAATACTGGCTACTATATTTTAACGACTAATACAATTTCTATCTTCAACTTCCAGCCAGACAGAGTACTTCATACCACATTCTGAACATTGCTGCAGTGTAGCAGGATTTCTGTCTAATGCATTGGCCTCTACCACCAAATGCCTGAGAAATTAAAAAAAGTTATGTAGATTCCAAGCACAGTGGGGATTCATGTTACAGGAGGCATACTGCAGGTAAATGGCTACACAGTGTTGGTTCGGGTTCTTCCAAACATTGCAGTGTTGACCAATGTGTTTGTGTATGGTGAGTGATAGCATATATGACACAAGCTTTGTGAGGAGAGTACGAATACAAAGGCATGGTTTCTTTGCCTCTTTCCTAACACTTTGTGGCGGCTGCTGTTTTGACGAGTGGAAAACTTGGCTTATGCAGTATGCGCAAATGGGTTTGAGACTTTTAAGACCAATTTCCTTGAGGCAAAGTTTAGCATGGAGTCAGTTTTGTCACAAGGAAGTTATTCCTATTCACACATGCCTGTTTTGTTTTTTGTTTTTTTCATTTAGTTTCAGGTCCACCTAAATTATTGTCGTCATGACAGCCGTCACATATTAAATGGTAGCATCAATCTTTGTATTGATCATTCGAGTATTCAAATCTAAAAGTTTGCAGCAGTGTAAAAGGACAGGAGGACAAGAGGAGAGAGGAGAAGAGAGGTTGCAGTATAACAGAAATAGGCAAGCACTAATTGAGCGACAAGACCACTGGACACAGGAAAAGCAGATTTAGCTGAAACACAGCAGCCTGTAAGGAAGAGACGGAACATAATTCTTTGTGAAGCTTAGTCTGCATCAGTTTTATATACCATCGGAGATTATGAACATGCCAGAGGCAAAGCATACTGTTACGGGGATGTTGGGAGTATAGAAAGACTGTATTTACAATATATATTGTCACGTGGTAGTGACGGTTGAGAAGGCAGCAAAACTATGATTAACGAAACAAGCGTTTTATTGGGCGAACTTGTGCCCTCAAAAGAGGCTACACTCAAAGAAGGATGGTAGCGGCGAACACGATCGGCGGTCGTCGAAAATCTGATGAGCGGGTCAAGCGCGTCGGCTTTTATACATCTGTCGTCGAATGTTCCAGAGCAGTCACTGGGACCTGCGTGCCTTCCACAATGTTCCACATTATTCGCGTCGCGCACACATGCAATCAGATAACACAAGTTGCAGTGAAAGACAGTGGACGGAACCATCGATAACATTCCAGAAACTTCTTTTACATGCAGGCGCGTCCTGTGCTGTGCGATAACATTTGTTAGGCGGCGAGAAGTGGTCACCCAATAAAGATAAAGAAGTACACGTGTCAATATACAAGATGAGGCAGAGTAGTTAAGATGACTGACCACCAACAGCACGCAACAGCCAGCGTGCTGCAGTCTTCTTCCTCTCTTTTTTCATCCTTCCGTAACAGGACCCCCGGGTGGTGAAGCGCCGTCTTGGCTCATGGTAGGCAAAGAATCGCGAGCGAAGTATGGCTTCAGCCGCGAAACATGCACGACGTCAACAGGCGTCATACTTGAGGATGCATCAAACTGAAGTGGCGAAATCTCGTAATTTACGTTGTTAACTTGACTTAGGACTTCATAAGGCCCTGTGTAGTGAGAGAGAAGCTTCTTGGAGAGGCCAACCCGACGACATGGTGACCAAAGGAGCATCCAAGCACCTGGTGCGAACTTAACATCGCGATGGCATCAGTCATAACTCTTTTGGTATATGCTGCGGGGCTAATAAACGAGATCGGGCGACTTGACATGCCCTGTGAGCGCGATCGATGACTTAATGAGCATGGTCAGTTGCAACACGTGGCACAGAAGGGATTATGATGTCAAAGGGCAAAGTGGGGTTGCAACCATACAAAAGATAAAAGGGTGAATATCCTGCAGTGTCACGTCGAGACAAGTTATACACAAACGGCAGTAAGGCCAGCGTGGTGTTCCAGTCGCGGTGATCGTTGGAGACCTACATCGACAGCATCTCTGTGATTGTTCGGTTGAGACATTCCATAAGACCGTTTGTTTGTGGGTGGTAGGCGGTGGACAGCTTATGCTCAGTGGCACAAGAGCGGACGAGGCTGTCGACAACTAGAGACAAGAATGAGCAGCTGCGGTCTGTAATAACTGTCGAGGTGCACCATGGTGGAGAATGACGTCGTGGAGGAGAATATCGACGACGTCTGTTGCACAGCTAGTCGGCAACGCCTTTGTTATCGCATAGCGTGTCATGTAATCAGTAGCGATGGCAGTCGACTTGTTAGCTCTAGTCGTCGTCCGAAAAGTGCCAGGTAAGTCAAGGCCTAAGCGAGAGAACGGTTCACAGGGAACTTCAACTGGATGGAGTCATCCGACAGGTGGTAGGGGAGGTTTCTTCCGGCACTGACACAATTCGCAAGTTGCGACATAACAGTGCACAAAGCAGTAGAGACCTGGCCAGAAGAACCAGCGTTGTACATGATCGTATGTATGCAAAACTTCAAGGTGTCCCACCGTCGGTGCATCGTGAAGTTGTTCAAGAGCAACAGATTGCAGATGATGAGGACGGCCAAGGAGCAACTCAGGGCCATCAGCGTTCATATTGCGGTGGTAGAGGATGCCGTTGCGCGGCAAGAACATGCGGCATGTGCCGTCAGTGCCGTCGGAGTGATTGCACTCCGGCAATGATGGACTGTAAGGACTCGTTGCGTTGTTGTTCGGTGCGCATGTCAGTCATGTCAGTGAAAGCAATCACGCAGGTCACCGGATCATGCACAAAAGGATCAAGTGGATCCACGGGGTGACGAGAGGCAGTTAGTGTCCTTGTGGAGGCATCCAGTCTTGTAATTGACAATAAATGAAAATTCCTGGAGCCACAAAGCCCAGCCACCAAGCCGTCCTGTCGGGTCCCGGAGGGAAGACAGCCGGCAGAGTGCGTGGTGGTCCGTAACGACCGAAAATGTACGGCCGTACAAATATGGCCGGAACTTGAGGACAGCCCAAACTAAGGCGAAGCGCTCCCACTCGGTGATGGGGTAATTTCTCTCGGCAGGTGACAGCAGGCGGCTGGCGTAAGCTATCACGCACTCCGTACCATTCTGTTGTTGATCGAGAACAGCGCCGATGCCATAGCCGCTTGCGCCTGTGTAGACTTCGGTCGGTGTAGATGGATCAAAGTGGGCAAGTATGGGAAGGGTGGTCAGAAGCCTGATGAGAGCGGCAAACGCATGAGCCTACTCCGGGCCCCATGAGAATGGTGTGTTCTTCTTTTTGATCTGTCAAAGGCCGAGCAATGTTGGCAAGGTTTTTGATGAAACGATGAAAGTAAGAACACAGGCCGAAGAAGCAGCGCACGTCAGAAGCAGAATGTGGCACAGGGAAACTGCGTATGGCACGAACTTTTTCCGAATCTGGTTGGACACCGGATGCGTCAATGAGGTGCCCCAATACGGTAATCTGACGGTGCCCAAATTGACACTTCGTGGAGTTGGAGGCCAGCTTTTCAGAAGACCGCGATAATGGCAGTGAGTCGGGAAGGCACCTGCCCAACATGGGAGAAAAAACAGCTTCGTCAAGGTAACAAAGACAGGTGGTCCATTTGTAGCATCGCAGAAGAGAGTCCATCACAAGTTCAAATGTCGCAGGAGCATTGCATAGGCAAAAGGGCATGACTTTGAATTGATATAAGCCATCCGGTGTGATGAAGGCTGTCTTCTCCAACCATTTCATCAACCGAAATCTGCCAGTAGCTGGATCGAAGATCGATGGACGATAAGTATTTAGCTCTGTGCAAGCAGTCCAAGGCGTCATCGATACATGGTAGTGGGTAGACGTCTTTTCGCGTGATCTCATTTAAGTGGCAATAATCGACGAAAATATGCCAGGCACCATCTTTTTTTTTTCACACGGACGACAGGCGTAGGGCTGGCTGATGGCTCGATGACCCCTTTGCGGAGCGTTTTGCCCACCTCTGATTGGATGACTCGACGTTCAGCATGCGATGCACGATAGGGACGCTGACAAATAGGATTTGTGTCTCCAGTGTTTATATGGTAGTGAACAACAGATGTTCAGCCTAAAGGCCTGTTGCCGAAATCAAATATTCCACTGTACGATTCAAGCAGGAGACATATGTCCCTGGCCTGTGCAGAGGTGAGGTTAAGTGCAGTCATTTTCGCAAAGTCGTCCGTTAAGGAACCAGAGCTGGGCGCTGCAATTGGCACTAATAAACCACTCTCAGAATTCAGACTCACAATATCAAATTCAGAACCACTAGAAACGCTGTCCAAGAACATGCTGGCCGGAATCACTTGAGGGCACAGGCTCAAATTCAGAAGAGGTAAAACAATGTCATTATTAGTAACCGTGACCGGTTCAAAGCACATCGATGATGGGGCGAAGCACATATTCACCATCAGGAAACTGTGGCTGGGCGGTCAAAGTGACGTAAGTAACTGCTTCGAGTGACAGACGCACATCACGAAGCGAGCACAAGTGCGGTGGAGCGGTGCTCGGAGCATCGGCGAGTTGAGGCAGTTCTAACTGAAGAACGTCGGCCGTGCAGTCGAGGAGAGCAGAATGAGTGGATTAAAAGTCAAATCCTAGAATAACGTTGGGAGGGAAGATGTTGCTCACAGTAAAGAGAACAGAAGTAGGGCGGCCAGCTATACTTGCAGTACACATTCCAAGAACCAGCATTCCACCGTCAGCCATATGAAGCACTCGGGCAGCTGCTGGGGTGAGGACCTTCTTTAAACGACTACGCAGGCTAGCACTCATCACAGGTATGTGGGCTCCAATGTCGATGAGTGCTTGGACAGCTATGCTCTCTATTTTAACGCCAATTACACTTCTCCTTGTGTGCATAGACAGAGGATTTGCTGCAGCATTAGGCAATGCAGCACCACCTCCGAGGGCTGCATTTCTTAGTTTTACGAACGGGTGCGGCCAAACGCCACAGGGGACGAAAGGCGACGTGACTGTGGCGAACGCGAAGATGGGCGACATATTTGCGGTGAACGAGACTGGTGTCCGTGCGGCGATGGTGAGCGACTGTACCACATGTTCCTAGCAGAGTTGGCGCTGTTAGATTCGGCGGTGGGCAAACATTGCAGGCATTTTCATCACAACGGCACAGGTTGGTCGGCATGCGAAGTGTTAAGGGCCACGAGTTGTGACAGTATCAGGCGACATGACCAATGCGGCAGCAGGTGAAACATATCGGCTGGTCGTCCGCAGTTCTCTACTCAGTCGGGTTGCGATAACGCGGAGAGAAGTGTCGGGGTGGAGCAAAAATAGTAGAAGGGCGTGTGTTAGCTCTGGGATTGGCAACAGCACAAACAGAACGTAAGCCAATGTTTTCAAGTTCCTGGTGAATGATGGCTTGTAAGAAGGGGACTGAAAATGTTGTAGCATCAGGGATAGGCAAACAGAAATGCAAGCGCCATCGCATCCAGTTCACGTCAACGATTCGCACCACATCCTCCGATGGCGACGCATGCTGCTGTGTGGGTTGATCTTCACACGTTGGCGTTGCAGCAGTAGTGGGAAGTCTGGCGAATGGTTGCAAGACGCATCGGCTTTTGGCGTGCTGGAATTGTTGGCACTCCTTAAAGATAACATCAACTGTAGAGCAGCTTTTGCACATGAGCAGATTAAAGGCGTCGTCAGCAACCCTTAAGCACATGCCCGACCTTCTCAGCTTCTGTCATGTCGTGATCGGGTTTGCTTTACGACAAAGTGCCAGCATGTCTTGGATGTACAAGAGATAGGACTCCGTGGGAGATTGGGTACAGGAGGCCTATTCCTGTTTTGCGTCAATTTTACGGCCGGCTGGTTTGCCAAACAACTCTGTCAACTTCTCTTTGCATTGGTCCCAGCTGGTTAGCTCCTTTTCGTGGTTTTCATACCACACCTTTGCCGTGCCTCTTAGGTAGAACAACAGGTTAACTAGCACACGCGTGGGGTCCCATCTGTTGATTCCACTCACACGTTCGTACATAGCCACCCACTTTTCAACATCGGTGCCATTGGTCCCACAGAAAGTTCCAGGATCCTTGGGTTGCGCAACCACAACCTTGGCTATGCCCGATGACAAGGTACAGCAAGATGCTACTTTACCCCCAGATGTCACCTCTTATGACATTTCAAGGCAGCGAGACTGAGACTGCACTGTATTCAGCGGCACTGACAACCATGATGTAGAGGATTGACTTTCCCCCTATGTACAACACATCAGCAGAATAAGAACGAGGAAATGCCCCACACAGGTGCATGGCACTAAACTGGACGCACTACCTGCTGTATGCAAGAGAGAATGAGGAAGAATGAGCTTCCCGTTACTCCTGAGCACCTACCTACAACTGCTTTTATGGGCACAGCATTGAAGCTGCAATTGAGGTAATGCCTAACACCACATGAAATACAAAGCACGCTACGTCAACACAGAGAAACCAAAACAACTGCACACACTTCTCACCGAAATAGACACAACACCTGCTTTGTTGCATCTGAGCTGAAACGGGTGAATCCCAAACTCTGTGTCACATAACATCTGAAAAAATTAGCTGCTACGAGAGAACCAATGAGATTAATCTGGCGCGCTATGCATGCATCTTTAGCCTAATGGGTAAAGAATTGGGCTGCTGCACTAAGGACCCAGATTAACGACCCACCATCAGGCACGTTACTAACTATTATTGAGCCTATCTGACTGGATGTACGAAGAAGCCAGGAGACAGCTCATGATAATGCTTTGCATAAGAGACAACGAAGCTGAACCCACGTTTTCTGCCTTGTGCTTGCAATGCTCTACCAAGTGAGCATCAACGGCAGTTGTCCCAATGTCAATTTTCTTGGATAGCTGCGCATATGTACTAAGCAAAGCCGTGGGAGTGCTAGGCAGCAGCACTCACAGTTATGATGGCAGACGTGTAGTATCCTTTAAAACACCCACATTACAAAGCACATGATCTTAGAAGCTGACAACTGGCTAATAAACACTCGTTTTCTACCATGAGGCTCCAAGGCAGCCGAAATCAAAACATTTGTATCTTATGAGCGAGAAAAATCAGGGGAATCATGCAGCTCAATTTTTTGTTTATAACAAGCATGTGATGGCAACAGACAATGAAGCAACAGTGACTATATAGAAAAATGGGTTAGAGCTGACGACAATCATTGGCAGCTCACACTATAATGCTTTCTCTAGTTTATTGTTGCAAGACACCTGGCAGCAAATCCTCTGGATTCTTCTTCTACTATGTCTTTTGCAACTGAAATTTTAAACGTGTGTAATACTTCATGGCAACTTAGAACACTTAAATGGTTAAGCATCTCCATACCTTAAATTTGTGGACCAGCTTTGTCACCTTTCTAGAACAATAACTCTCTGGTGTCATACATCACTCAAAGCAACTAATTCTCACTCAAACCACTACTTATTAAATGTACCTTTAGATGAGCAGTACCTGCATTAGACGCAGCTGCATACCCTTTCAGCAAATGGATATACATACCACGCTCAGACTGAGCATGGATATACATACCACGCTCAGACTGAGCAAACCAAACAAACCAACAGCAACCAGTACTTGTGTCCATTTGTCTTCAACGAGGCAGAGACAGGCCAGGTCTCGATAAACACAACAAATATAAGGTGCAGGCAGAGGAAATAAGCAGAAGCTGTAAAGACAGCAGCAAAGTGAAACAAATTAGACAAGTTTGCAGACAGTCAGCGATCTGGGCCGAGGACAATTCACAACGTTACTGCCACAATTAGAAGCAAATGCTCCTCATGCAAGAAAAAACACGTTTTAGCTGTAAACAGCACGACTGCGCGGGGTTGGTTGATATTCTAAACACAGCACATACAACAATTAAAGCAGACACATTACTTGTGTCATCTGTCTTCTTGCTGTTTTTACAATATCGGTCACGGTTGCAAAGCTACGCACATGATCTATGAACGAAAGCAACGGACGTGCATATAAAGTTTGGTGAGCCGATTCATACTCATATATGTTTAATTTTGAAAGTTCCCGTAAAAGTGATAGTAGTAGCAGCAGTAAAGTGGTTTCGTTTACCAGCTCGCTCACAACGTACGCATTGTATGATTTAACTCCACGGCTCGCAAAGGAGCTACTAAGAAGCTTTAAGTGAAGGAAATACGCTTTCGTTATCTCACTGCAACGAATGAATGCCTCTGACGCCCATACCGCGGTCAGCAGTGAGAAAGGTAATTAAATGCAGCAATGCGCTGCATGGGTAAATAAGAAGGGCATAGCGTAGTCATCCTATAGAGATGGAGAAAAATAGACTTAAGAACGCGATAAACATCATAGGACGACATCCACGCTAGTTGAGTGCATGCATTTCTGGCGCGTGGAAGATGTCGCTGTTTTTTTGTTCATTTTTTTACATCGGTGCAACGCGTAGGAACTGCAGCGTTGAAGGCACGAACGAATAAATTATACTGCGATCACTGCGGGACCTGCGACAACCGTTTCGTGTTTCTTCGAATTTCGAGATCACATCGACCACAGCTCGAATGCGCAACCGGTTTTTTACGTGTCAGCAAGAGAACGGGTAATCGCACAACACTTACCGTTGTTCCAAGTACGTCGCGGTAGCACCAGCAGCTGGGCAACAAATGTCATCAAGCCCTGGCCCACTGCAGTGTCCGCAACTTGAAGCTTTTAAGCATTCGCCAAAAACTAAAAGCGGACCACATCCATGCGTACGCGCGCGAACGAGACGCGAGCCACGCCGCCTGAGTTCGAGAGTAGTTATTTCACAAAAGCAAAAACAAACAACAATGTGACGTCGCATCCGGTAAAGCCAACTTGTCCTCCTTTCTCATTTTCTCTCAGCTAACGCATGCGCAGCGACCGCGGAGCCCTCGGGGGCGATGTTCAGGTCTTGCCAAGCGCGTCTTCAAGGTGTCCTGTCTCTACGAGAACGATGCCAATCCGAATCCACAACATACCGGCATTCCCATGCATACCACAGCGCAGCAGCGCCAGATTTCCCTCTAGGTAATGTAGTGAGAAACTCTGTGGCTATGGGGAACCAGCGCTGGATAGGCGGCGCGTCGAAAAGAGTGCGTTGCACGCCGCCCTGGCGACGAAACGCGGCATATTCCAGCCACACAACCAGACGACACACACATACGCAGCCGTATTATAGTTCGTATGTTTCCGTTTTCGCGCCGCTTCAAGTGGAGTTTTTGTAAAGAAGCTAGCGCCATCAAGTGAAGAAATGACGAAAGAAGCTTTTTAAGCTTTATACATTTTTCACAGTGCGTCGCGGCGAGCACGTGTGTTTCTTTAACGGTTGCGTCGTGTATCGATGCCATGCTTGCGTGGCTGCCTGCCTCGCAAATCTAGCAGTTATGGCTCCGGTCGTGCTGCGCTATGGTTTCGTAAGTATTAGTTGGCCTGAAGACATTCCATATTTCTCTGGCAAGACATAAAAAATTCTGATCTTACTTCGCCACAGCAGTCAATGGAGAAGATAGCTTTATCGCATCAGCTGACTCGCGCTAGCAAAGGTTTGAGTGCTCGGCTGCTTGATCCGTAACAATCCTGGCTACATTTAGCACTAATTACATTAATTTGCCGGATGCATCTCAGCGCCGAGTCCTCGTCCACATGCGCATTTTTATAAACACATACGTGCTTAGTCGCGCGTGCGCCGGCACTATGCGCATACAACTCGTATTACAAGGCAGCTTCCCTCCCACATAATTCTTGGCAATGAATGTATAATTTTTACCTTTCGTATCGTTCACTTGGTGCGGTGGCGTTGGAAGGGGCTTGGCGGTGGCATTGCGAAGGAAAAATGGTACATATGCCGGATGGTGCATGCTATTGCTCATTTTGTTTCCGACGAAATACCGACAGCAGATTCTGCTGTTTGGTACTGTCTGCCATGGCTGACCGTCTTCACTATCGAATAAACCAAGGATACGCGCGAAATTTGATTTAGAAACCAGCCCGACACCGCTTGACAGGGCGACAAGACGGGAGCCTACTCCGCTCGCCTGACTGCTTGGATCCAACGCCGCCTCCGTTCTTGTTCGTAGGGTTTAGATGGAAAGACGCAGAAGGATACATCCTCCCTCATCCCGACTTAGTTGTGGCACTTGTATACGCAACAGTATCGTCGGCGCCCTTTTGTTTTCCTTCGACTTTAAGGGCACGCAACGCAATTTTCGTCCGCGGGGGAGGCTGCATTGTGCACGTTCTGACCGCCAGGGCGGCGCTGCAGGCGCCGTGAAAACTCCAGCGCTGGTTCCCCATAGTGCCTAGAACACGCCTAGAATCACGGAGGAAGGAAGGCCGTGTCTGCTGCACAGCAGACGAAAGGTGCCCGAAATGTCTACGTTCACCCATGACGTCACGTCCGCTATAACCCATGATGTCACATCCGCTCATTTCCATGGCGGCCGTCTTACGGAGCCGGCTGCGCTGCGAAACGGTACGTATTCCGTGCCCACTTAGAGCGTGAGTAATTCATCTTTCCATGCTATATGCGTGTAATAAAGGATTGGGGCTGTGAGCAGTTTGATGCGTTACCATTAGGTACCTTGTGCGCATATTTTGCCTCCTGGCCGCGTCAAATCGCAGCCGGCATGTGGAATGGGCCGTGGCATCTTGTATGGAGCTGCTCATGTGAGTGGTATTGCCTCCGTCAGGATCGTCAGTGCGTGCACAGAACCATTCAGTAGTCTGGTTCAGGGGAGAATGCGCGAAAGAAAGAGGACGTAAGAAAACACTGGCATGACGAGCTGTTCCGTCAGATCGCGTTACATCGCGCTTTTTTTCTAAGACCATCTCGCTCGAGCGAGAGGATCGTAGAACAGCATTACTACCGCTTTTTTACAGCTTTGCTGCGGCTCATTTAATCATCACCTGCATTCTTTTAATAATACAAATGACATCGCTGCGCGGAAGAGCGTCTCTTGAAGTTTCCAAACAAGAGCCAATGCCGCCGTGCTTGCTGCATACACGCTTGCCTTTCCTAACGCAGTTGAGACGCGGCACTAGCTCTGCTACTGCGTGATACAGGGTCACTGTGATAAGAAAATTAAAAAGAACAAACGAAATTAAGGCAGAAAATGTCAAACGTTGCCAAGCGTGATAAACGGACCTGCCTCGCTAGATGAGTTGAAGAAATCGGCGTCCTGAAGTCAGCTTCGCCGCAGTAGACTAGTGTTACGCGGTGAAGCATGTCAGAACTGAAGAGTGACCGCTTTCACCGACATAAATAATATGTGTTCCTTAATGATGTACGCGTGCACCTGCCGTCTCTTGTTACATTACGCGCGCCGAGGCGCCTAAGTGTACTGGCCGGCCTTCAGCGCTATTTCGGACGTGGCTGTGATGCTTTGAACCGTTGGTTTGTCGACCTCGTAAGCCAGTTAATGTTTACACGGCCATTTTTTTTCTGAGCTGTTGATTTCTTCCATAATAGCTACGTAATTTCGTAGTTTCCTGTTCAACTGCTTTGGTCATATGCGAGTCAAGGTGTTCTCTTTAGTCGAGCGCAGTTTTCGAAAGCGAAACGACGCTTTTGCATCAGCATATAGTGCCGTCGCCCATTTACAACACTGTCAATCAATGTAATTTTGTATGTCACTGGGAAACCGCTGAACGCAGGGAACTCACTCGCATGCGGGGAACTGCATAACTAGCCACGGGATTACCGTTCCTCTTGGGAAGCTGCTTTGCATCAAAGGCCAGGTACCCTTGCTATGATTCACCGCAACATATTTTGTATGTCTAACCGCTTAACATATTTGTATTGCGGTGAAGCTAACCTTACGGAACCGAATTTCGCAACGCTTTTTAGACTCCTGCATCTCTACCAGCCACTACCAAACGCTTGTCGGTACGTCTCTTGGCAAAGGTCCAGGTAAATCTCCTCTGTTGGGAGTTGGGGAAAGCAGTTGCCCTGATGAAGGCACGCTCCCCTGTCGAAACATTTGCACCAGCCTGTTCGACCACCGTTATCACCGCAACATATTTGTGTGTTGCGGTGAAGCATGCCGATATTGGGAAAGATTTACGTGAATCTGGAATGTATGGTTTCTGTCAGCGACTAACCTAATGTTCTACTCTCATCAAAGCAGATTTTCGTGGCAGGATGCATGATGTCTTGAGAACTTTTGTTGGCTAAAGCCATACATGCCAGGTTAGCTCTTGTCACAATAATACGCTTTACCGCAATACACAAGAGGCCCCGCTGCAGGACACGCCCGCTGTAGTTAGCCAAAACCTTATGTGATGGTTCACTGCAAAACACCTCCTGTATTGCGGTGAATCGTAATAAAGCACATTTGTCAGTTTAGAATGTAAAGACCCTTGCCCTTCGCTTTTGTAATAATATGACTCAGTTTAATAAGAACATGTATTCACTGCTAAAAACATCCACATTGAAATGGAGATATGAACACTGATGGCAGCCTGTGTGATGTTTTATCCCTTTACTTTTTTGTGTACCTGTCACGCTGCCATTATTAAATTTTCCTGTACTTTGTTAGGTGCTGACGTACATAACATTACAGCCACTGTGTAATTAGTGTTGAAGGACCAGTGTGATGGCTTTACTCAAGAAAGGTTTGGGTTATGTCGTTGTGAAGGTTTTTTTTTTAGAGGTAGCTTTCTGAGAAGAAATCAGATGTCAGGAAATAGATCTCAATGGCACAGTAATCTTGGCTGCCTTTTGCTCAAACGTGCCCTAGACATAATTGAGTGATTTGCACTTGCAACTGGACAGCAGCCGTAGCTTGCTTGGGAGACCAGTGATATGGCATATTTTATCAAACTAGGTGACACATAGCATTACCAGTCCGAATAGAGACCTGTTTAAATGTTTGTCACCTTTAACACCTACATTTTCGACCATGAATTCAGAAAAAATCTGTAGCACATTTATAACCTAGATTTTAAATGCTGTATAAGTTGGCTTCTTGTTCACTGCAGCTGTGCTCGGGTTCTGTCCAAACGGGAGAGCACTTCTGCACAGCTTATTAGGGAATATTCTTATTTACATACCTTCTTTTTATTTATCTCGCCTACAATCACAATCAAATGTTTATGGCACATGAATGTGCTGTGCATGAATCTAACTTACAATACCATGTTCAACAGCACAGTGCATGTAGCTTGTGTTGGTTCATTCAAGCTAAGCATTGCTACAGCCTTTAACTGTAGGTATCATGGTATGAGAGCAGAGAAATGGATATGCAAAGACAGTTGGGCACATTGAGACAACATCTTTGTTGTGTGTGAAAAGGTGACAGATACACAATATGGGGAGAACGCATGCACTTTCATATTTTCTCGCGCACAAAAAAAGCCGGAGGAATAAGGTTTCTTCACTGTGCCATAGAAACTATATGTTTGCTCTCAAAGGTAATTCTGATTCATTGGATATGTTCCTGTGCTGTGTTTATTTTCTTGAGTGTGCTTTAGTTTTTGCACATTAATGTTTCAAACACGTTTTTATTTTCACAGACTGAACATCCCACGTCTTGGTTTGACTTCCTGGTACACGATACTTGCACTTAGCATGGAGTGATGAAGCAGAGCAGTGTACTTTTATTAAATGTGCAGATTTTAGCAGTATAACAGCAGTTCATTAAAAAAACATGTGTGCTGAAAATAAAGTGTTCTTACCTACATTCCTCGTTGTCTATTTATTTATTTATTAATACTGTCAACCCTCATAGAGGGTCATAACAGAGAGGAAAATACAATTACATAAATCAAATATGGACAATGTCAATGCACGTAAAGTTGCTTAACACTTGTCAATTCACAGTTAATAAGATGTTCACTTGAATGCTGTTCAGCACACTTCTGACATTTATCAAAATACGTACAATGAATATCAAGTCATACATATCACTTGGCACTTCAAAACTAAATCGAAAACTCCCATAAATATGCCTCAGCAGCATTTTCAAAGTCGGTGACATCCTTTAGGCTAACAATAGCGTTTGGCAATTGGTTCCACATTTCTATCGCATCCAGGAAAAATGAGTATCAATGTGTATCACTGTTGGTATGGTCCGACTTATGACGTAGTCGTGGTTAGTTTGCGGGTATCTTTTGCCTGGAGCATGTAGATATTTGAGCTTATCAACCTTAAGTTGATCCTGCATTATTTGATAGAGCACCTTCAGCCTATATTTTTTCCTACGTACCTCAAGAAGATCGAAGTTGCAACGCTGTAACATAAGCGTGACCGATTCCTTCCTTCGGTATGTCGAACAAATAAAACGCGCCGCCAGACTCTGTATCCTTTCCAACTTCCTCTTAAGCGTCACTTGATGGGGACTCCAAACAACGCTGAATATTCTAGTATCATCCTAATGAAGGCGGTGTATGCAATAAGTTTTACATTATGCGATGAACGTTCCAGTTTTTTTTCTAAGAAAATATAACTTTTGACAGGCAGTCATGCAGACGTTATCTATATGTTGGTTCCATGTCAATTTTGCTCATATTCCTGTATTCTCTTCAGCAAAACCACTTATATGGGGAACTGATCATGATAAGTGCTCATGAGCATTTTTAAGAACAGCCTTGAACCCTACTCATGCACTGGTAAAATGTATAGATGCAGTGAAATTGAAACAGAAGGCAAAATAGCAAACATGATGCAGTATTTGTCAGACAATTATGTCAGCAATTTTTGCATAAAATGATTTACTTAGAGCATACTAGCACTACAAAGCACCCATCTTTCTTGTTAGGCATACATTACTACAAGGTCTTTAAAGGTGGCCACAAGAGAGATGCTGACTTTAATGAGAAACTATAGAGGTTAAAGGCAGCCATGAAAATGTATTAAGAAATTATGCAATGCATAGCATTTACTCAGTTCAGAGAGCTTCCAAAGTTGCCATAAGGCATTGATAGCTGTGGATGAGGGAACAGTTGTAGCCCTATTTGGAGCATGAGAAATGAACATTAAGATCGAAACATAAGTAACAACTCGTAATGCAATTAAAAAATCTTGCTATACTTTTAAAAAGATAGTGAAATGAAATTAGTGACACAATTTACTTGTCATTTACTTCATTTAGGTTCAATATACTTATTTTAGTAACACAAAAAAGCAGAATGGTGAAGCACATAAGAAAAATGCTAGTCTGTTTTTATATTCTGCTTTCTCTAAATTCAAAGTTCAGTAAAGTTAACTTAGAAAGCTACGGTGAAGCCATTGCTTCAGCCTGTATGGTGCATAACAGCAGCAATCGCCAGCCTAACTGCTTGGGTTTACAGTGCCTTATTTGTATTGGATACCTTCTAAGTGCTGAGCTACTGGAAGATTGATTAAGGTGACCAACATGCTGAACCAGTAGTTTACTGAGTAAAATACATGGAGAAGGGTGGAAAGATAGGACAGAGAACAGGGGATGTATTCTGTGTCCATCTAGTGGAAATGTCCATTTCATCCGCTCCTGAAGTTCTGATTGGCTGGGCTGGCATATGCATGAGAAGGAGACATGCTCCCCCAGCTAATTTGCACTTCAGCAGAAGAGGATATGGACATATCCACTAGATGAATACTTACAAAGCTATTTAATAAAGTACTTCTGTAACCAACATGCCTGCTATGCCATCCTTGCTTTCAATGTCTGTCTTAGTAAAAGTGTGAAAGAACCAGGCTTGGTGCATGAAAAGTTTTCCTGAGGGTGTGTGCCTTGAAGCCCGTAGTGGTAATCACAGGAAACGGGGGTGGATCCAGAGTAGCACCAAAGGGCAAGCCTTCATCGAAACAAATATGGAGGGAAGTGACTGCATGCTCAAACTTGTCAGCTCACAAGTTTGCCAAGACCATGTGATATCAGAGGTTGATGAAGCCTACATGGTTAATGTATAACCGCTCAGGCCAAAATTATTTAGATACTTTTTATGAGGACTACATATTTACTGGAAATCTCAAAATAATTATGTTAGTGCAGAATACCTTCCACTAGTTGTGACGTCCTTGAAAGAATGAAAATGTTTGAGTTGTACTTGTGTGGTGCATGAAGTTACTTTAAAAAACAACAACTCAGCAATGGAAACAAAATGCAAAGAGTAGTATTCGAAATAAATTGCCACCTCTTTAGGGCTAGATGAATTCAAATAATAATAATAAGCAAATGAAGATTGGGCATACAAGATAGATGTTTCGGCTCCCACTTGAAAGCCTTGTTCACAAAGATTGTGAACAAAGCTCCAGTTGAACCAGTTCTTATTTTTCATTTTTATGGTTGGCATCTAATTTTAAACTACTTACCGTGCCTCTTTTGACCTAACGAGACAGGCTGCCATCAAACTCTTCACTACTTCAATGCAAATAATTGGAGGTTGGCAAATACATTTTTCTAATAGGAATAGTAGGTAACGAATAGTCAAACACTGATGCATACAGTTACAGCAGGCATATTTATCTTGGAATTCAGCACCATGCTTATATTGTCTAGTAAAAAAAGGACAGCTATCAAGGAAGATTAGGATTATTTTTAAGCAAAAGTAATTATACCTCATATACTTGAAGCAGATGTAGTGCTTCTGAAGAATCACGTCCAAACTGCACACACTAAAACATTAAGCTGGGATATTCAAAAAGACAAGTACATGTTTTGCTCGCCAAGTGACTTTTAGTGTGCTCAATTATGTAAAGTGTGCTATTATATGATTAATGTAATTTGCTAATGTAAAGAAAGAACAAGCCAGGATCTCTTGCTTCATATATATACGCTGAATCAAGAAGGTAATTAAGGAAGAAGAACACCAGAAATAAACACGAATATTTGTGTGCTTTCTGGCATAAAATAATTCTCATGTAAGCCACATAACATGCTTTCCAAAGCATCCCCTACCTTAACTTACAGCTGCATCACATGAAGGCGCTTTCTAAGAACACACATGCTTCATGATCATTCACTGTGTTAGTGACTCCCACTGAAGTAGACTGAGAACATATCTGGGCATTGCATTCAATAACTGATGTAAAGTGAAAAGACTGCTGCTTGTAGGTATGAATGAACCAAGTGAATAAGAAATATATGTTCTCAAACTTCTAGTAGTAAGTGTGGCAGCACTTAAGAAAAACATATTGCAACTAAAAATTCCAACACATGATGAAATAACTGAAATAGCTAGGGAGAGTTTAATAGACCAATAAACAGGAAACTGCAAACTCCCAACATTTCTGAATGCTTTTCTTCACATGTACTCACCTCATAAGTATGACTTCCCTTAATGCTCGAACCTCTGCCTTAATTTCATAATTCCCCATTCTGACTGCTTCACTCATGCTGATTGACATTTAGCACAAAGGTTGGTGAAAGTAGCTGAGCATGTGCATGTGTTGTGAGGCAAGCTGCCCACATCTGGTAGCCGCATGCCAATTTCTCAGAGTAGATGAAAGGGAAGCCTTGAGGGTAAGCCATAGAGAAGACCTTGGTTCAATGATAACTGAAAACACCAACATGGAAAATTTGTACTGCCCACAGAATCAGCAGAATTGACATATAGCTTGGAAAAACTGAAAAGATGCATTATAATATTTATGTTACACAGGTTCCTGTCAAGTTGAAGATTTTCACTGTCTAATAAATTTATAAGACAATACATGACCAGCAATACTGTATGGAACCTAAACAATTTTAATAAAGTCACCTAGAAGTCAGGATGGAGAAGTGACTGAATTGAGGATGCTAAAATGGATGAGGTGGAGGCAGATTGTGAAGACAGGTCTTAAAAAATTAACATTCAACACACACTTAAGTTGGCAAAGATTGGACTCCATGTTCAAGAAGAAATTGACTAAGATAATTTATTGGTATACATACATGAGAGAGCAGCAACAATACAGCAGAGATAACTGTCATTCAAGAGGAAAGGACGTCCGTCTAAAAATTAACATTTGATCAGAAGAATGGTTATGCATGGGCTTAGGCTCATGTACAATTATGTATGGTACGCATGATGTCAGAGCTGCATAGCATAAGGAACTGTGGCCTTACATGCCTCGATTATGAAATGATGTGGGCCAAGAGTGGAACAAGGATAGCATCAAGAGGGGGCCTCCTCCAAAATGAGAACGGTAGGGAAACGGGACGAGAGAGATTTTCTGCGCAACAGATACAGAGTCACATGAGTCAGTCATATGAGTCATAGTCATAGAAACCATGACCCAAGGAGCTGCACAACAAGGTATATAAATTCAAATCTCTATACAGTTAAACCTCAGTATAACGAAATTCTCGATATAACAAAGTATTTAACTTTTCATAACCTCTTCTCCATAGAACACCATGCATTTAGAGCATCAATATAAAGAAGTGTGTTTGTGTGCAATTTCAATATAAAGAAATATCGCTTCTGCCGCAGAGGAGTGCCAATTGAGACAATCAATGGTAACTTCCGCGGACGCAGATAGTCAAATGACTGAATTACAAGCGGCTGCTTGCAAACGCACCTCTCAAACTGCGTGCAGCGCGACAAGAACAACAGCTTGGAGCCGCATCATGTTCCGTATAAATTAAGTCCAAGTGCGATCAGATCCTATCGCGCCCCGCGCACTTGTGCTTTAGGTGCGAGTGAAAGTGTGCGAGGGTGAGACAAGAAAGATGGTGGCTTCATAAGTGCGGCTTCCCCACGCGAGCAATGGCAAAGTGGGGAAGGAAAGCGAGCTCGCGGTAACGCGATCAAGCGCGCGCGAGGGGGCGGAGTGGGGGGAGGGGGGGTAAGTTGGCGCGCGTCTCGGCCATGACTGCGAGTAGCTGTAAGCGCGGCTGAGCGCATACGCAGCCGCGCACCCTGCTCTAGAGGTAATCTGCTGCGTGTGGAAAGAGCGGGCATGCCAACACGGGGTGGCATCATGTAAGCTGTTTTCCGTACGTTTAGTATTGAAGGTTGCGCAATCTCGAGTTTTGATGACCCGTTGGAACGAGAAGCAGACGAAGCATTCGCTCCCAGCTGCCGGCGCTTTTCATGATAGCGTCGTCGCAGTGCGACCGGGCGACGCTTTGGGGGCGGAGTGCACGCGAAAGCATGGCGTCACTTAGTTCGTACCGCTGATGCGAAGATATCGCACGACCGGCTTTATTACTAAAGCCGGTCGTGAGATATCAACGTGGCATGAAACCGTATCATTCATCGCTGACTCCTAAATTCGTCAAAATAAAATGTTTTCTCATTCAAACTTGCTTTTTTTTATTGCCCAATAATTCGGAAAATTGCATGCCCCTTTCCATGCAACAAAAATCGATCGGCGACTGTACTCATTTGCATAACAGATCGAATTTCAATACAAGGAAATTTCTATATAACGAAGCGAATTGCCGATTTTACCTACTTTGTTATATCAAGGTTTGTATAACGAAATTTCCTGTTCTCTACACGGGGGTGGCAATGTGGGCTTGTTGGTTGATCATCATGGAACGGCATGTAGTGTAGCGCAGCAAAAACACGAACACAAGAAGAAATGAAACACAGACACAAGCGCCTAATTATGTCTGTGTTTTGCTTTTACTTGTGTCCTTGTTTTCGTTGCATTACACTACATGACATTCAATACTTTCACTGTCACATTCATGAGCACTGAAAACCTAGAATCAACTAATATCTTGTCTGATTTGCCAGAATTAAAAAGAAAAATGTGGGTATAGTAGGTCTAATTGAGTTCTGGTGATTTTAGTATCACTGACATATAGCTTTTAAGAATGTTTAATCGTTTCTTCCGTTAAGGCAGAGTACATGCTCAACTGCTACAATAAGTGTGAACGTAGGCAAAAACGACATTTTTGGCTCTTGCATCAATTTTATGGCATGTTGCGTGATCTGATCAAGTGGTTTCAATTTGACGAAATTCTCGATTTAACAAAATAAAACCTCACATCCCAATAAAATTAATAACTAGACTTACTGTACTTTATAACCAAAGTACTGTATAACTATAAGCAGCTACAGCTGCCATGAGTGGCGAGCAGAATTTAAAAGAAATTGCTTTAGTCAAAACACGCCGAGCGCTGCTGCTAAAGTACGCGCCACATGCATTGGGCAACTGCGGGAACCACGGTACCACACGCAGTTATTCAAAGCAGCACATAAAAGTGCCGCGGACTCAATTTGGTTAGTAAATGCATTCGGAACCAGTCTTTCGATTACTCAATTAATACCTGTGTCACACGGGCATATTTGGAAGGCCTTCCAGTCGACGGCCTTCGAAATGCCACAACTTTATCGACTCAAAGGAGTTGTCGCGCTGCTACACGGCACTTTCGAAAGGCCGTTGAGTGGTTCAGGCGTTTCTCGTAAAATTGCGTGGCGCTGCAGATTTTCACTTTCGTTTTCATGTCACGAAAAGTTAAGCAACACTAAAACCACTTAAAAGCACCATAATTTCTTTTATGTTTGTTTATACATTTAAAGAAATGTTTATACATTGCCACACATAGATGTTTAGTTTTTAAGTTGTTGAGTAGCGAAACTGCGGCAACGTTTGCGTCGCTGCATGTCGCTGTTGTCGAGAGCAACGTTACTAGATTGTTTTCAGTTGTCAAACTCCGCCGCGGAACCTGGCCCCTTTCTGTCGCGCCCGCGGGGCGGCGCGCGCGACACTGTCGGCCCGAAGGCGGGCGGTGCGAGCAACGTTTGTGCGGGCGGACAGAGACGCTGATGCGTGCAGCAACATGACACGTTTTGCTCGTGTTTCTTATTTGTGTGTCAGGAAAATGCTGCTAGTGTTGTGAGCAAACATGCCTGCAATGAAACAATGAAACGGCAATGAAACCAGAAAAACCACGAGAAACAAAGTGATAGCTAGGGAGGGTGCAGCGCCCTTCCTATCACTTTGTCAGTTTTTACTCCTGTTTTTTTGTTTGTGTTAATAAAACCTTGCAAGCATTCTACAACGAAATAGTGTACCAGACCACCGCCTTTCAACTTCGTGCGCATTTCCTGAGGGCTATAAACTTGTTAAACTAATCATTTCAGGTCATCAAAGATTTTTTGGAACTGCTAAACTTGACAGAACAGAACGCAGTTCAAAAGAACCTGAAGCTTTTTGCATCATAAGAAACGACAGAGTCGCTGCGAGTAACTCTGATGTCGAGTTTAAACATTGTCGATAATCTGCTGCGTCAAGGTTCGCTCTATGTTTTGACAGCCAAGTTAAATCAAGATCCATTGGAGGTACACTGTTCACATTTGTTGCGACTGCATTCACATTACACTGTTTGCTAGGAAATTCACCCACTCATGTTTTTTTCAGTGACACTTTGGACTAGTGCGTTCCTTCGGTGGAGGTGAGTCCCATCCAACTATAAACAACTTCACGCAGATATTCCGCCTTCTAAGCCTGTATACACCTGTTAAAAGCTTGTATACACCTGGCGCTACGTGGGAGTGTGGAAGGTGTGCCAGGCTCTGTGCTCGTCGGCGTCAACGACACAATCAAGCAGACCAGAGAAGCCTGCAAGTCAAAACATAGTCTTCGCAATGCCATTGAGGCGACGTTGATAAGTTGCGTGGAGCCAAGCAGCTCACCAGAACGTGCTCGCAATGAGCACATTTATGCTCGAGGAAACAGAGGACAATGCTGGTTATTATCTGTGTGGATATGTCATTCATAAAGTCAGAAAGGGCACACCATGTGATCTATGCATAGTGGACATAAGCTCTGAAATCCCAGCAGTTGGCTGCGACAGTTACTTAATTGAGTACAGAAGTCTCAAGCAAGGTTCCTTAAATTAAGTACCCGACGCCGAAGATGCTGGGCTTTATGATGACAGCTAACAGAAGTGTGTCAGCTTCCCTGGATGAGGCAGGCCTTTACGGAGAGAGATTTTGGAAGGTTTTAGATCATCTAGAGGGGTGCTACCCCCCTCTTCTTGGTTGTGCAGAGCATATGTCCGCGTTCACGTGCGAAGTACTGAATTTCTTCATTGTTATGCGGATCCATTTTTACTCCAGGGATACAAACTGTCAACTAGAAAGCAGTAGCTGTAGCAACCAAGAAAGCGCATCTTTTGTGAATATCGATGCAGCATGCTCAGATTCATCAATCCGGCGTTGTACCGGTCCTATTCTTTTTTTCATGCGTACATAAAACAACATGCCACAAACGAAAGGCTTCGCTCTCCTCTTCATTCACCTATTAGCTGCTTTTTATAGAGTGCACAATGTAAAAAGGCTATTCTTTGAATAGTTAGCGCCACGAAAAGCAGCAAAAAAAAAAAAAAAAAACTGGCATTGAGTCGGCGGCGCGCTGCTGCCTTGGGAAGCTTCCGTAGCCAACCGGGCCAACCGTGGCGGCAGCGCCACCTCGCGAGAGGAGACGGCAGAGGGTCACGTTCTCGCGCCGCTCCCAGGCGGAGTTTTACAACTGAAAAGTATCTAATAGCGGTGGTAGAGAGTATGTGCAGTTCGCACATATCAAGTGGCAAAAATACTTTATTGAATAATTAACAACACTCATATATAGTATTTTAGAGCATTTTGGTTTGATTTGTTCTTTCTAACCGATAGTACGAGCACACTGTGAACGAGAGGGCATGTTCGCACTGTTTCCGTTTCCGTTGCTCAAAGGCCATCGAGATTTCGATAGAGTTGTGGGGTGCTCCGTTGACTCGATAGACTATTGACTCGGCGGCCTTCGAAACCACCCGTGTAGCAGCTCGAACTTGACCTTTGAGTCAACTGACTATCGGTTGGAAGGCCTTCCACACACTCGCATAGCACGGCCACGTGGCAAACGCAGCCATGCGGACGCTTCACTATGCGCGGATCAGCTGGTTGCAATATTGGGGCACTCTATGGGTGCATGTTTAAAGCACAGCGTTTTTTGCCTATCGCGTGATCGTTGCGGGTGCTCCATGGCTGAGTGTATTGCATGGTACAGAATTGGCCCCAGTACCAAAAGTACACAGGTAGGGCGGTCCGTGCAGATGAAGCGTGAACGCGAGCTCAACATAACCACGTCGTCATTATTCTGTAGTGATTATTTATGCGAAAGCGTCAAATGGCCCATTGAGCAAAAAAGCCGGCGTCTGTCGTCTCAGCGAAACAGCACCTCAAATCCCATTGGCTGCGACCACGTCACGAGCGCGCCTCTATGAAACAGAGTGGGTGAAAGAGTACACCTGCTGTCGCTATAGTGCACCAGGTGTTGCGTGTGGGGAGAGGGCGTCGCCGCGACGCCACGTCATCCTTGCTCTCGCAAGCCGCCGCCCGGTCCGTATCTCCCCCCTCCATTGGGCTTAGCTGCTGCGCGTGCCTGCCGGCCTTGGTGGCCACTGCTGTTTCCTGGTCTCTGGTCGTGCGGCACGTCGGTGGCATGCAGTGTTGGCACCGCAGGCTGCTGCTGCTTGCTAGCTCGGGCCCAATGTAGCTCTAGGGTGCATCACTTGCAGCGTAACACTCGAAGGACTGCTCAGCAGCGTTCAATTGGGCATTAATGCTTTCGCAATCACAACTCAGATAAGACATGCTTAGCTGTGCTCATATGTTTTTCTTTAGTTGCCAAATGGATGCATCATTGTTCACCATTCACAGTCTTCAATCTGTCGTCATCATTGCATTGTCATTTCAAATTAGTTGTAATATCACGCCGGCGGATGCTGCCGCCTTCACACTGTGTAGTAGATACGCAGTCATTGCCATGCATGCACTCATCATCCCAAAGTCGTTATGCCTCAATCGTGATGGCTCTAGAATTGTCATCCCATCGTCGATCATGCCATCGTTGTCACCGCATCAGCATCATACTGTTGTCGGCATTTGACAGATGCATTACACAGATTAGCATTACCTTTTCAGCTTCTAGAACAGAATGCACGCGGTGATCTACCGCAGTAATATTATGAGAGACACTTGGGCGGAACAATTGCTGGCCTCAATCGCCAAGCCTCCCTGTAACATCATTTATTTCAATCTCCATAATAATCCTAAATTGTGTCACAAAACTTCTACAACAAATGTCAACATGGTTGCCATAAGACCTTGTCTCTCATGAAAAACACAACTATATTGTCATGTTCACTAACTTGATCTCCTCCACTGAACTTAGTTCTTGCGTTGAATGGATGCTTTTAGCATTTTAAATTCTGCTACTTTGTGCCACTGCCTCCTTCTCCTGAATAAGCTAACTTAATATTGATCCACATGCAATTACTCAAATTCACTGAATGCTTTCTTCATGACTAAACACAATTTGTATGTTAACAACTCCAATTCACAAATCTGTCTTTTGTCACTTCTGGCATGCCACAATGCTGAGTGTTTAGGCCCTTGATTTTTCTCATTTTAGATCTCGCAAAGAACTTAACGTAGAAAACTAAACTTTCTGTTGATGACTGTGTGTTTTGTCGTGAAACAACCAAACTCTGGCAGGTCCGTTTCTGTTCAAACAGACTAAACAAATGGCCCACTGAGTAAAAAAGCCAGCGTCTGTTGTCTCAGCAAAATGGAACCTCAAATCCCATTGGTTGTGACCACATTGCGAGCGTGCCTCTATGGAGCAGAGCGGGTGAAAGGGTACATCTGCCGTCGCTCTAGCGTGCCAGGTGTTGCGTGAGGGGAGAGGGCGCCGCCGCAATGCCACGTCATCCTTGCTGCAAGCCGGCGCCCAGTCCTGCAACTGCAAGCCGGCGCCCAGTCCACATCCCCCCCCCCCCCCCACTGGGCTTAGCTGCTGCACGTGCTCAGTGGGGCAATGTCTCCACTAATGTCTCTCCGGAGTGCCATCATTAGTTAAAAACCTAACATCAGTACCCTAGCAAAAAAAAACTGATAGAAATTTCTACAAGTCTCTTAGGAATATGTATAGGTTGTACGGGTCCTTCTAAGAGTGATATATATTCCTACCTGACCCATAGAACTCTTTACCAGACTGGGAGGCAGCAGATAGATCTCACTGTGCTGCCTACAAGACCAAATAGCATGATGTATCAGTCTTTTAAACCCAGATAGAGATCATCATATGACATAGAGGAATCTGATTGAGGCACTGATAAAGCATGTTAGAAATAGCACGCATGCCGATGCCCACACGCCTGAAGAGACGTTTTTAAAATGAACTGAATATACAACCCTGAATGCATTGCCTGCCACGTGAACAGATTAACAAACACAGTTGGGATATTAGAGTATCAAATAAAAATGAAGTGTGTAAACTGTGCAATTATCATAACTTTTTACAGCTTGTATGCAGATATATTATCCTAAACATGTTTCAACATAAATTAAAGCACACGTTTTCAAAGTACAGCAGCGTTACTTAGCCTGTGAAACTACATTGGGGAAGTTGCATGAGAAAAGTATCAGTCCATCTTTGCAGCAGGTGTGCTCCAGTTCTTTTAATACAAAATTACATTTACAAATTTTGCGAGACGGATGTGCAACATTTAATGCATATCCAAAACAGGATTACTGTCATCATCATCATCATCATTATATTTATGTCCACTGCAGGACGAAAGCCTCTACCTTCGATCTATAATTACCCCTGTCCTGCGCCAACCGATTCCAACTAGCACCCGCAAATTTCCTAATTTTGGCGCACCACCTAGACTTCTGCCATCCTCTACTGCACTTCCCTTCTCTTGGTACCCATTCTGTCACCCTAATGGTCCAACTGTTATCTAATCTGCGCATTACATGACCTGCCCAGCGCCATTTTTTTCTCTTAATGTCTATTAGAATATCATCTATACCCGTTTGCTCTCTTGTCCAAACTGCTCTCTTTCTGTCTCTTAAAGTTATACTTAGCATTCTTTGTTCCATCACTCTTTGCATGGTCCTTAACTTGTTCTCAAGCTTCTTGTCAGTCTCCAAATCTCTGCGCCATATGTCAGCACCCGTAAAATGCACTGATTGTATACTTTCCTTTTCAATGATAATGGTAAGCTCCCAGTCAGGAGCTCACAATGTCTGCCGTATGCGATCCAGCCCATTTTTATTTTTCTGTGAATTTCCTTCTCATGGTCAGGGTTTCCTGTGATTAGTTGACCTGGGTAGACGTACACCTTCACAGACTCTAGAGGCTGACTAGCGATCTTGAACTCTTGTTCCTCTGCCGGGTTATTTATCATTATCTTTGTCTTCTGCATATTAATCTCCCACTCTTACACTCGCCCTGTTAACCCTTTGACGGTTTTTTCCGTACATGTACGGCGGCGGTTTTCTGTCCCGCAAGGTCTTTGCCGTACGGGTACGGTTTCGACCCTCCGTTTGAAATTTCGCGCCATAATGACGATGCACGCTTACTGGGAGGTGCTGCCACCTCTTAGGTCTTACAAGAAGCGTTTGAAATTTGTGCTACCTTCTTGGGGAGATAAACAGAACTGACTTCAAGCTTCAGCGCGTCGCGCAGACTGCGGCCACACCCCTTTTGCGGTTTCGGTTTCGCCGCGTGATCGCAACGGAGGCGCGCGAAACGCAATTTTTCTCTTTGTCGGCACTCTCTTGCAAATGCTGTGGAAGTTGATTTCTATCTTGATTGGCGCTGCTCTTAGCTTGTTTATAACCGCCGCTCGCGAGGTATTCTCGCTCTCAGCGGCAACGCGCTTTCGCGGTTTCGGTTCCGCCGCAACGGAGGCGCGTGAAACGTGATTTTTATCTTTGTCGGCACGCTATCGCGGGGGTGGCGGAAGTTGATTTCTATCTTGATTGGCACGGCTCTTAGCTCGTTTATCACCGCCGCTCATGAGGTATTCTCGCTCTCTGCGGCTGCGCGGAGACTCGTGTTTCAAGGAGTACCACACTCTAAAATACTATTGAACATATTGCAGTTCTGAGTGATGCCGACACCAAAATACTGTTCCCTAATTTTTTTTACTATTTATTCCCGACTTTATACATCTTGTACATTCAATATCCGGAATAAAATAATTTGACCACCCGGGAAAGTTTTCTTCAAAATAATTCGACCCTCAAAGGGTTAAGGTCCTCAATCATTTGTTGTAACTCGTCCGCAGTGTTGCTGAATAGAACAATGTCATCGGCAAACCGAATGTTGCTGAGGTGTTCGCCGTTGATCCCTACTCCTAAACCTTCCTAGTTTAATAGCTTGAATACTTCTTCCAAGCACGCAGTGAATAGCATTGCAGAGAATGTGTCTACTTGTCTGGCTCCTTTCTTCATAGGTATCTTCCTACTGTTGTAATAAAGGTTATTTACAAAAGCAAAACAAAGCACTTTCAAGACTGTGGATACTAACTGTAGCTCTAACATGTCAGGCTGAGTTTGTAAATGCCATAAATTAGACACTACCAACGTGATTTCATTAAAGCTACTTTCTGGGCTAGTGGGTGCATACTTGATTTGAAAATTATGACAACGCTAATGCATCCATCCACAAAGGAACAAGGACAAGACACAAGCAACATGACTACAAACATGACTAGGGTTTATTTTACACTCCATTATCTAAAGAATAAGCAAGCAACTTCAGCCACATTTAAACAAACACATAGAACAACACAGACTGAAGTATCAACTTCACCATGCCCATTTGTGCTCACAGATGCTGTATAGAACACCAGGTCTAATTGGCACATGCTTTTATAATATTACAACTTCATATGAAGCTATTTTCTCTAGACTATGCACTTTTGCATTCATCCCAAAAGTGTTGTGATATGTGACAGAACACAAGTGAGCTTGAGCAAAAAGAACAAACTGGCATGGCACACTTACAGGAAGCAAGGAAACAGGACAAGCATCGCTATTGGTACAAGATCTACAGCAATATATCAGAACATGACAATACAGCAATATTATTTAAGCAAAAGTGAGTACAGATCTGAGAACTTATTCAAGTAAGAACATGGATTTACCATTTTTAAAACCACACATTCATGAACAAAAACAGCTAAACATCAGTGAACATATTGCAAAATCAGAAGACACAATTCTTCACTGGGTGCTAGTTCAACCACCGCACGTCGAAATGTGTAAAAGTAGTTTAACCTGTGTAGCCTTCAGCACGTGACAGCAAAGAAGACTATCAGAACAGGCTTCATATATAGTGCTTGGAGTCTTTGATTCAAACCGTAATACACTGTTAAAATAAAATTTCACAGTTTGCTTGTTTCATTCAGAAAAAAGATAGTGTCTTAGTCATGCCGCCACAGTTAACGGATTAACTTGCACCAGCTACATTGAGTCAAAGGAGAAAATAAAGTGAGGAAGACAGATGCACGGTGTGAAAATGATGCTGTTGTATCAAGTAGCATAACTGCTCACTTAACATTCAGCTGCTTTCCATGCCTCTGCATACAGAGTGAGAAGCTTTACCTCTTCACCATCTGCTAGTGAAGCACTGTTTGTTCACTGTGATCACCCACTCAAGGCAGTCACTTGGTTAAGTAGGGTCCTTTGCTACATGTAAGGACACCGACCTGAAACTGTGCATACGTCCTGTAAAATATTGTCATGTTTTGGCTACTGCAACTGTTCATCAGCAGCTGCGTCACTATACTGCCAACATGCAGACAATTCAATTCCCCAAGCACTTAATTAACAAGAGTACAATAATGAAGAGTGGCAAATTGGGCTAGCTGGTTCATTAGGAAAACAAGAAGCTATCGCAAGAAAAAATAAACACTCTAGAATTTTGATGGCTCTGGCTTGTTTAATATATTCAAACATCAAAAAGCTGATTATTACAGAACGCCATAAAGCATGGTGCACTGTTACCAACTGTTGTTTTTTAAAGCTATAACCTGTTATAACCAGACATTCATGTACCATGGCTAAAGACATACTGTTCATCGTTGCCATGTCTTGAACACGGGAATTAGTCTCTTTCATAAAGGTTTCGTATTGTCCATTCAAAAATATTGTTGTCTATTTCTATAAACACATAAAGGCGCATAACTTCGCTGGGTGTTACATAAGCTAGTGGCTCCTCTCTCCTGACGCAGACTGAAAGGTGCTTTGCATGGAGAATTTCAACAGGAAATAGTTTCTTGCATTTCAGAATTATACAAGAATTCGCGCCAGTAAGAATTCTACAAATGAGAGAAAACACACCTGAGAAGCTGACAAATGCACTGTTTTTAGTCTTTATAGTTCAAGTGTACTGGAGAGAGTGGAATGTTTATTGGTTGACGACCATTCGGTAATACAGTCGAACACGGATATATCGAACCCACATATATCGAATTATTAATTGTCTGTATCGAACTCGTAAATTATCCCCTTGAAAATTCTGTGTTAAAGTATAGCAATCCGTACGTTTATATCGAACGATATTGTTACCCGCCATTCGATATATAGAACGCCGCGCGATCTCGGCACTCGCTGCACCCGCGAGCTCCGCGCCTCCCACGAAATGCTCGGAAAATGTGAGAGCGAGAGGGAGGGAGGCTCGGACTGTACTCCCGCTGCGCACGCTCTCCGACTTGCGGAACTGCTTTTTTTTTTTTTCTCTCTCTCAATGTCTCTCATCCTTCCCCCGCGTAACCATAGTGATCGGCTCGGAAAAGAGGAAAGAAGGTGCCGGCGGCCTCCTCCTTTTGCCTTTTTTTTTCTTGTTGCTTTTTCACGAGTTTTGCTCAGCCAACCACAGCTCGTGCCTTTCGTACGTCGCTGTTGCCCTCGGAGGTGACCGGTGACCATCGCGAGCGGTTTGTTGGCGGAGGCTGCGCACGTGAATTCTTGTGTTTTGTGCGCGTTCTTGTGTTTCGTGTTCATTATTGTTTTGCGTGCGTCTCACGACACGTGTGACTGGATCGTGGTTAGCTGACGCGGAAGCAATGGCCACAGCAAGCACAAGCAGCGTCAAGAAGCGCAAGAACCTGGACTTTGCGACAAAGCTGAAAGCCATTCAGCGTGTTGAGGCGGGCGAGAAAAGTGCGACGGTGGTAGACGACTTCGGGATTCCTCGGAGCACTCTAAGCACCTTGTTAAAAAACAAGGCGGACATAAAGTCGAAAGCGGCGGAGCAACGAACGTCGGGAGCTTGTCGTGTGCGCGCTCCTGCCCACGAGAAAGTTGAAAAGGCCCTCTATGCGTGGTTTTTAGAGGTGCGGGCTAAAAACATTACGGTGGATGGCCCAATGCTAATGGCTAAAGCTAAATGGTTTGCCGCTGCACTCGGTGATGACAACTTCGCCGACAATACAGGGTGGCTGCAGAGGTTTAAGAACCGCCATAAGATAGTTGGCAAAACCATTTCTGGGGAAAGCGGAGCCGTCATCAGCCAGGATATCCAGCAGTGGATTTCGAACGAATGGCCGGAAATTTGCGCGAAGTTTGCACCCGCGGAAATCTTCAACGCCGACGAGACCGGGTTGTTTTGGCAGATGCTGCCAAGCAAGACGCTCGACGTCCGGGGCAGCACGTGTCACGGGGGCAAGATGAGCAAAGTCCGCGTGAGCGTTCTGCTCGCTGCAAACATGGATGGCTCTCAAAAGCTCCAGCCCTTTGTGATCGGCAAAGCAAGGGCACCGCGCTGCTTCAAAAACTGTAAGCAGCTCCCCGTTCGCTACGCCTTCAATAAGAAGGCGTGGATGACGCGTCAGCTGTTTATAGAATGGCTGCAAGCGTGGGACGCCGAACTGGGCAAGTCGGGGCGTCACGCTTGCCTTCTCGTCGACAATTGCTCGGCCCATCACACCACCTGCGAGCTCAAAAACATCGCGCTCAAGTTTCTGCCGGCAAACACAACAGCGAAGTTGCAGCCGCTCGACCAGGGCATCATTAAGTCGTTCAAAGTCGGCTACAGGAGGCGACTCATTGATAGGCTTTTGGTGAACCTCCGCATCGGCACCGAGCTTAAGGTTGACCTGCTGGGGGCCATTCAAATGATGACGAGCGCCTGGAGAGACGTGAAGCAGGATACCGTGGCCAACTGCTTCCGCAAGGCAGGCCTCGTGACGGCCAAACTTCCCGCAACCTGCGAAGACGGCGACAGCGACAACGAGTGCATGGACGACGCGTTTCGCGAGTTGTCGTCCCTTTTCCCGGCTGCCGTACCAGCCGAAGTGTCTGCTGACGATTTTGTGAACGTTGACAGCAATGTTCAGGTTGTTGCGAGCCTCGCCGACGAGGACATTGTAGCTGCAGTCGCAGGGACCCAGGCCGACAGCTCGAGTGGCGACGAAGATCGTCCGGACGAGGGGGCGGCTACACGCTCGTACTCCGCCGCTGAAGTGGCGGCCGCGTTCAGCTTGATTCGCCGTTGTTGCGGCGACATGGAAGGAACCGGGCTTTCGCACCTGAACAGCCTCGATAAGATCGAGGCTGGCGTCTTTAATTTCATTTGCAAGGCGAAGAAGCAGACCAACATAAGCGATTTTTTTTCATGCAAATAAAGCATTACGTTGCGTCGTGTGTGCGGAAATAGTTGTCATTCTTGAATGCGCCGATCGGTAGGTCATCGTCCGCCACAGGTAGTCTCTGGGCCTGTATTTTTTTATATCGAATTAATTCGTGATCCCCTTCGAGTTCGATATATCCGTGTTCGACTGTATTCAGTGACACTTGTTGAGTCACAGCCACGGTTGTGGACTACAGCCTGTTTTTCACTTTCATCCAAGTTCAGGCACAGCTTTCCAGTGCCTAACGAAAGTGTCTGCTGATCAGCTCCCCTCTCCTGTGCACCAAAAAAACTCACTGCTTCTGGTGAAAGATTTAAACTAGCTTTAGCTGCCTGTAACTTACAAGCAAGTACATAACCTTCCAATATTTGTAAAGGAACATCATTAGCTCCACTGACCAATTTCAGAAGTTCATTTCCGCCTTCAAATACAAATGAACAATGCGACCAATGAGGTCCTAATTTAGCCGCACTTTTAGGAAGATGCAGGATTTGGTGTACATTGTATGCCATTGCACCCAATCCATACAAAGACTGTGCTCTCACAACAAACTCCGAGAGAAGAGCAGATGATCTCATTATGGTCATCTGAAGTGACGGTGTCTAGTAGAAGTATATAGACACCCTCCACAAGCAAACTGGAATGTCTGACATACTTATCCGGCAAAAAGCTATGAAGGCATGGTAATGAATAATGAAGAACCCACCACTTCCATTCACTAGCTTTCCAGATTGTGAAGTCTGATAATCTTCGTGGTGTACGTGTGAACCAATTCGGTGGCTTGATTGCCAATAACCTCCTGTTTAAAAAGGCTAAACTTTGTTGTGAACCAATTTAAACATCTTTTCTCTTTTAAACGTGATCACATTTTTATTCTTCTAAGCTGTTGTATGGTGTATATTTGTTCCAACAATCTTTCCTTTCTGAATCCTGGGCTTCATATTTGATTTATATGTACTGTTTTTTGTGATAATATAAATGCATTATTTCTGACTCATTTTTTGGGCAAATGAGGAAGCTTGCTTCTCCTTGAAACACATTACACCTATACAACACACATAGATACTGATAGACTATAGATCTGGCAAACTAATATGAATACACTATTACACTAATAAAAAGAATACACTAGTAGACTTGTACAAGCAGAATAGCACAGATACGTCCAGAATAGAACTAAAAGTAATTTTATCAGTGTATCAGTTGTATTGTTTCATAATGCAATAGAAAAAAACTGATATAATTTTTATTAGGTTGCCCTATCAGATTTTTTGCTAGTGATCTTTCAGCGTAAATGCATATCAACTTTTTGACTAATGCTAATAACTGAACACATGGCTTTTTGTGCTGCAATTTTTCCTGGACTCCTGCTTCCCTTAAACTTATACTGTATAATATGCTTGCAAGATCAAAAAACTGGAGTATGCTTCATCAATCCGGGATATACCTACAAAAAACACAACTCTCATATTTAGTTGAAGCCATACAAAACCAACATGTAAATTTTATTGCAGCTGCTTATTCCCATACCGTAAGCTTACCAACAATTAAAGCTTGCCTTGATTGGCCAGGCTTGTCAACAAAAAAACTTACCCATTTATTTCACAAATTCTCAATTGAAACATATGTTATTACCTCCTTGTATCTCATTCAGAATGAACTACAACCTCAAGGTACAGGTGCCAACTTGCCAAACCAATCTTTACTATTCCTGTAAAAGGCAGCCTCAGAACACACACACGCACACACATATATATCAATGAGCTACAAGGAGGTAATAAAAACATGTTTCAATTGAGAACTTGTGAAATAAACAGGTAAGTTTTCTTGTTGCCTAGCCAATCAAGGCAACCTTTAATTGTGGTATGGTATGCTTGTGGTATGGGAATAAGCAGCTACAATAAAATGTACAGGTTGGTTTTGTATGACTTCAACTAAATATGAGAGTTGTGTTTTTGTAGGTATATCCCGGATTGATGAAGCATATATACTCCAGTTTTGATCTTACAAGCATATTATACAGTATAAGTTTAAGGGAAGCAGGAGTCCAAGAAAACTTGCAGCACAAAAAGCCATGTGTTCAGTTATTAGCATTACTCAAAAAGTTGATATGCATTTGCATTGGAAGATTATTAGTAATATGAATACCTATGTACAAGGTGCTTAATAAGAACAGAGTGTTTAATTTTGTAGGTAAATGTGTTAAAAAGACTAGTCATGATGTGAAAATCTCTTCATTTTACTTTCACCACCCCACCTTACCACCATTCTACCTTTACACACACACACACGTACGCACGCACACACACACACACACATATACCATGGCACCCATTCCGTAACTCTAATGCTCCATACGATAGAAAATACGATAGAAAATTGGGCAAGTTGTTGAAGCTTCATGGCAGCTACTGCATGACAGATGCCGACAAAAGTAATAGAACGGGACAGGATACAGCACTATCAAATGAAGTTTATTGAAAGAAAACAACAAATATATAACACACATCACGTGACCAACACCCGGCCCCCTAGCATATGCAGATACATACCAAAACAACCTTCACATCACTGAATGAACATGTTTTGACGGCAACACACATGTCACGGCTGATTAATCAATGTAAAAAAACAATTACTAAGGCACAATGCAACTCAGTGGCTTTACTTAAGATCTAACACGGCAACCTCGCTATCTTGCAGCGAGATGGATGGCTGGCTAACACTTAGTGAGCTTTTCTTTCTAATGTGATAAGCCTCCATTAATTCTTGTGAGAGCTTTTCACACGTGTGTGAACAGCAGAATAGTACTTTCAAAAACTGGATGACGCCCAATGCTTCAACAATGCACAGAAAGGTGTGGATGCGCAAAAACCCTTAAAGAAACTATGGTACTTCCTTAGTCGAATGTTTAAGCACCTTCCAGCCTGACTGATATATATTTTGTAGGCTTCAAGAAAAAGGAATCGAATAAACAACATTTCGTGCGCAAGAGACAAACTGTATGCTATATTTCACTTTGAAGTCCTCCCTGCTCAGACACCTGTTGTGAAGAATGTGCTTGTTTATTGCTTCATATATTCCCTTCAGCTTATATTTAAATGAAAACCCAATCCTCTCCTGGAACTTAGAAGCCACCTTTTTCTGCCTGTGCGACAATTAATAGAGGGGATAATGGCAACTTTGTTCCGCTCTTGCTCCTTAAGCTTCTTCCACCCTGGTTGCACCTTAAGTTCCTTAATTAACGTGTTTCAATATAAAAAAGCCACTGAAACTGAATAACCTGCCTCACTAAGCCTTGTCACCAGATTCCTTACACTTTCAAGGATAAGGTGAGGATAGCTCTTGGTTGGGGCATCTCTAATTGTGTGAGTGGCAATACTGTACTTAATAAGTTTTGAATGGCTAGACCTATAATCAAGAAGGGGCTTAGAAGTTCTCGACTGATATCCCCAGCATACGTGAACCCACATAAAAGTAAGCCTGATATAAGAAGTTGCAGCACATATTTTTTCTGGAACTTCTAAAGTGAAGTTGAAACCTTGCTATTGTTCTCTAAATAGCTTCAGTACTTCGATGACAGCTCTGCGAAAGTTATCATTTGCTCATGAAAAACAAATAATCATCCACGTATTTGAAAATTTTAAGAGCAAGCCCACTCAGGTTTTGATTATTTTCTGGTCAACATAACTTAAAATATTACTGAGCACTGGTGCAACACCAGAACCTATGCAGATGCCAGCATTCTGGACACATATTTTACCTTCCCACTAGACCAAAATTGACCTTAAATAGAAATCAAGAAGCTCCAGAAAGTTTGCAACAAGAATTTTACACCTTTCAGCAAATTCCAGCTAACCTGTTTGATTGTGTATGCAGTCCTTAACAAACTGCAAGAGACGCACCTGCGGCAAAGAATTGTATAGAACTTCTGCATCTATGCTAAAGCCTGCCCATTTTCCCAGATTATGCTCCTGCAGGAAGTGTACAACAGTCTGAGAGCTGGCAGCAAGGAATTGGTCGTTGATTCCCAGCCTGTCAAGGTGTGTCTGCAGAAATTCTGAAACATGAAGCCATGATTTATATTCCGACACAATGGTTCTGAAATGGATTCCCTAAGCTTGTGTGTTTTGCACTGAAGAAGGCGCATAAAAGAAGACCTTTTTCCACCTTAACATCATTTGAGACTGTTGTCAAACCAAACTGATTCAACTTCGTGACAGCTCAACATTTTATGTCAGCTATATTGGTATAAATTTCATTAAAATTTATGTCAGTGGCTGACACACCCTCCTCCGGAAAAGTGCTTTCCAACATGACAACACAATGTCCTTTTTTGTCTCCAAGAAACCTCCAAGTTTCTGCCCCATACGTTAGCACAGGAAGTTGCACCACGATAATGTGCTGGCCCACAGTGCCTTCATCGTCACCGACCACCTGGTTAAAGCAGGGGTGCCAACGATCCCCCAGCCCCCGTACAGCCCAGGCTTGGCTTCCCCCCCCCCCCCCCGACTTTTTTATGTTTCCATGCCTCAAAACACCCCTGAAAGGCAATCATTTTGGGACAGTGGACGTGATCAAAGCAGCTAGCACCACAGCATTAAAGGCCATTCTGGAGGAGTACTACCGCAACGCATTTGAGAGCTGGAAGTCTCACTGGGGCCGATGTATTGACGCAAAAGGAGAGTATTTGAAGATTTTTAAACTTTTTGTAACAACAAATTCAATAAATGATTTTTAATCGCCTTACTGACATTACTCTCAGGACAGACCCTGTACATGCACCTTGAAGGTATGTATGTGGAAAGCATTTCAACCTCTGCTTGCTTTTCTGGCATGGAATAAAATGGCCTTTTGTCTCTAAACCACTTACTTTTAAACTATTCCATTTGATTCATTTTTCTAACTTCTCCAGAGTTGCATTCACAACTTTCATAGTTAACCGGCTCCGTTTTCATTCTTGCTTCCTAAATTATGCCCTCCTGTCATGCATAATTTGGAAGGCCTTCTGTTAGCAATGGGTATTGTATTTCAAGACTATCAGTGCAATGTTGCATGAAGAAACCTATTCTTGGAGTGAATTATTGTTCAGCTTGATATCATGATACTGCTGCATGGTTGTTATTTAACTCTGCAAGAGAATGGTCCTGCCATCCTACCAAGAGTGCATTTCATGGGTATTACTCTCTTTCTTTTGACATTAGTTTATGAGGCTCACAGATAGGTATCTGTGTCAACAATAACACCTGACATCTAATATTGTGCAACATGCACTACATTTAATCAGATAAAAGTTGCATGTTTTGTCTCTTGGACCAGTCTGCTCAATGGTAGGAGGTCGACACCACAAATGAGAATGGTTGGCCAAGATCTGTGGTGTATGTCCCGTGTTATGCATCTGACAAGATTTCATGGTGGCAAGAAGACATATCAGACATGATGTGATCTTTCTAATTATTGTGCACAGAGTTATCAGCATGATAATATCCTTAATGCTATAAAGAGTACCTCCAGCAAGCAGTCTATATGCTTATGCCTTCTTGCTGCTTATGGCAACAAAATCCAACATCCTTTGAAACATGCTCACTTGCTGTCTGATGCACAAAATGAAGAACGCTGCCTTCTCTAAATTTATTAGCACCAAGAAAGCCACTCTGGAAGCAATTATATACATACACAGCAACACACACTAAAACCTACAAATGGGAGAAACACACAAACTAGGCTAACAATAAAAGAAACCTGACACCAAACACGCGTTACACGTTACTCAAGTATGCACATTCAACCTGAGTTAGAGAGATAGATGGTCGACTCCCGCACTCCTGTGCATGCATGTGGATATGTTAAACCTCAGCTACACTTTCTATATCATAACTATCCCCATGTTTGTGAAATCTGGTGTACAACCGCAAGAACAATGATGGCTTGACAGGTGGTTCACCTTCCACTGAGTTCTATAAGGAGGATGCATCAACTCTTCCAGCCAATGTACACATTACCACATGAAAGCAGCAGCTTATAAACAGCGCAACATCATACAGCACAAAGTATATATTTGCCACGTGTTATTAAACTTACATCATTAAAGTACATTAGAAATGGTGCTAAGGCTGGTGCACAATATATGCATATACTTTAAGCAATCAAATAATGCAGGAGCTTGGAATATGATTGACTATTCTCAGAACTGCTTTGATAATACAAAAGTCAAGGCTTTGTTTTTGGCATCACCCACTCCAATTCGTTTTCTTTTTTTTTTTTCAATTGAAGCTTTGGCAAGGTTTGTGCCATGCGCATCGACCGTGATTTTTCCTTGTTCGTGCACGGCCATGACCATAATACAAGAAAATCGCCCCAGTAACGCAGTGGTCCCTGCCTACTTTTTCATATACTTTACAGCAATACATTACGTATGCTTCACCGCATATCATAACTGTATTGCGACAAAGCTGATTTTATGGAGCTGACATTATGTAACGGACCTTTTGTTCTTCTGCTGCTCGCATGAGCATAAGCTCAAAAAACCACAAAATACAGACTTGGCTTGCTGCTAGTTGATTTCTAGCTAACATTACGAGACGTCCACGTTGTTTACAAAAAAATCGGTGAAGTTTCTTGCGCTCGGACGCGCTTCAAAAAGCAGCGTGACCACCTATAATTAAGGCAGTCATAAGCGGCAACGAAATCCACACAAGGTACATCAACTTCCACAAAGCTACTGGGCAACGCCATCAATAACTGGCACAGGGGCCACCCAGGAGCTGGCAAAAGCTGCGATGACATCCACACAAACCACGTCGCTTTCCACAAAGCTATTGGGCAACACGATCAGTCACAGGCACAGGTGAAGTCTGCAAAACACTACATGGGCAGAACCACTACGGCCATACTCTATCACTTCGCACAAGCTCTCACATTTAACGACATCAAACAGCTACAATCACTTCTCTACAGCCACGGACACAGGCGAAGACCGCACGGGCAGAACGGAAGCACCGATTCAGGGCTCTCGTAGCGTTCATCGCTTTAGCGCCACCTATTTAAAAATAGGCCGGCGTTGCGCGTACCCGGTGGTTCGAACGGGTGCGTTGCGTTCACCGGGTTGCTGTAACGCCCTCGCTGCGTTCACCCAAATAGCCAACTATAGCTGATTTAACTTGGCTCCCGTTGGATTTTTAAAAGGCGGCGGTAGTGCGCTTTGTATGTACATGCTTTGGACATTTCTTGTGAGCGTCTGTGAAACAGGGTGTTGTAACCTTTCTCTATGGTGAAACCTTTTCGACGTGTTTCTGCGTTGTATCTTCGATTTAAGTGGTCTTCGCTGCCGTGGTTAGCTTGTTTGGCTGGTTAGTACATGTGCAAACGGTCTTTGCCTATGACTGTGATGTTCTGGAGTTGTGGAAGGTCGTCGCCCCTATTTGATGTACTTGCGTTGTCGCGACATCATTCGAACACTATACCATAGAGAAAGAATGACTATATGATCAGAGCAGAAACAAGTGCTATAACCTCCCCTGGTGGTCGTGTAGGCGTCAGCTCTTGAAGTATTGGGCAATGCACAGAGGGAGCCAGTTTTATTTGCGGATGTGTGCTTGCACCAACTTTGACAAAACTCTGATCATTCGGGACCTATAAAAGCAGTGCTGTATTGTTTTTGTTCCCTGCTTAGTTCGCCTGTTTACATACTCGCCTGAATGTGTGCTGTTGTGATTTGTATGTTTTCCGCCGTCGGTCTGTACCAGATACCTCGCATTCAGCTGCTTATCGCCTGTGGTCGTTTTATAACTTTGCTGCAGAATTTGTCCTTAAGTCGAATAAACTAGGGAAGGAAATCGTGAAGCTTTACTCCCGAAAAGCGCTTGTACGTCCATAGAATTTACAGTTCAAATGCAACACATATCCTCATTTAAATTTTAGAAGAATATGATTTCATTAAATTTAAATTGCAGATAAACAGAATTCAATAAATTGAAGGTTTCTATATGCACCCCAAATAAGTTCTGCAAAGTGAAACGGTTTGTTACATTAAAGTTCAATATATGGAGGTCTAATTGTACAAAATTGATTGATATAGGGGTTGATTGGATACAGGGTGCGCATATTCACACGCCTGCTTCCTTAGTCAGTCGTTACGTGCCGGTCTATTTGGCAATAAACCAAGCAACAATGTTAATGTTTTTGAACTGTTCATATATCGGGAGCACACCAAGAAGGTGATCTAAAACCTCCAGACATATGGTGACTATCTGTTCCAAGTAATAATGTGTACAGTGGCATAGCAGAGTAAACAAACAAAAAAGCTGTCTTTTTAAGACAGTGCTACATTTTTTTTCCTAATTACAGCAGCCGTGCAAGGTGTTCTAGATCAGTTACAATATTTGAAAATTCATTGTGATTGGCCAGTCTGTTTCCCCTAGTGTTATAATGGTCTCATATTCTTGCAAAGTTAATCATATTACTCCTGTTTCCTTACTACATTGAACTCCTGAAATGTTTTATCCCGGCCACTGCTCCTCATCCACCATGCTTTTTCTGCTTAAAAGTTCTCAAAGCAATTATCTTGCTCTCCTCTCCCTATTATTCAGGCAGAAAAACAGACCCACATGGCCATCACAAACTAATTTTCACTTACACATGTCCTGATGTTCAAAACGTTGCAGTTGAGTTGAACTTATGCAGCAGTTCATTGAGCAGCTCTACAAGTAAGCTTATGCATTCCACTCATCTTTGTGTATTGGAGTTGGAGCAACAAACAGATTCACAGGAAGATGTAAATACAAGTCGAATAAGGAATGTTTTGGGCTGGAGCCAACGTTGTGACAAACTCATCTTTGTCAACTAGTCCTCTTGTTGAAACACTGGCTGCAGGCAGAGGCCTCCCTTGTTTAGCTGATGTTGATCACTTGTAGAACAATCACTATTGTAAAAATAAACAGGCTATAGAATAAATTTTATGTACAGTAAGGTTTCAACATTTTCTGTTAATAACCCAACAGAACAAGACCATTAAAAAATTTTCAAAGCTCAAAAAGGCTTGCATTCAAGTGTAATACTGCATGCATACAGAAAAGCAAACTATTCAGTCAGCTCTCCTCTTGAAGCTGTACTTCACTATCGCAGCAGGCTAGCAAGCACCAAGTATGAAAGAATAAAAAACGCATTTGCACTTCTCGTCTGACGAAATTTACTGAGCTTTTACAGAAATGAAAATCATTGAAAAGGAAGTGGGTATTTAGGTTGAGATATGAGCACGTAATCTGTAAGCCTCGTAAGCTTATGTCAAGTAAAACAACATAAAATCCAGAGAGATTGAGCTTTTTAAGTACACATTTTATAATAGGAACACCAACCTAGCTTCTTCAGGGTGATAAAAGCACTGTAGATCAAGGTTCTCTACGTAGTGGAAACATTGCTAAATCTGTTAAGATGTGAATGTGGGCAAGTTCGTAACAAATTTCTAACTTGCTAAAGCACATTACTGTCCTCATCGAACAAATAACTATAGTTTCTTGTACATGTGCCTTGATCACGTTCAGCACAACATTATGCCTTTTTATCTTTCTTTAATACATTCTGTAGCCCTTCAATGAATTCAAGATGCTAGAAACCATGTTGAACTACAAAGTGCTTGCCACTAGAAAAGACAAGAAGTCAGTTCCTGTGTTAGAAATATTTATTGGTTAGAGAAAGGCTAAAATTTAGTAGGAACATTAACCATGTTTTGAAGTTTTCATCCTACTCATTTTACGGTTGAAGCTAGCTTGCTTCTCAGGTTACTTGTGCTTATAATTAAAGCACAACAAACAGATGAATGGCTTGCCAGGGGATTATCCACAGAAAGTGGTCACTTTTCTCACTCTCACCGTAGTGTTTGGGCTACTGCTGGTACTGTTGGCCGCATAGCAGCCAGTGCAGTGCCACTGAGTGTGCCGACGTGCCAGTTTTTCTTAGCATGTGGACATTCCTCCCACGAGTTTCTTCGATGTTGTTTTGACGAGGGCCGAACAGTGAATGAGCCAGCTAGTTCATCTTGAAATTTTGTAATTGGCGTAGAGTTTCCTTCAAGCATGCTACGAATGTTCCACGCATTTATGATGGCACTTCCAATGAGCAACTCAACAGCTACCTTTCTGTACCACTTGAGTCCTTTTCTAAGGCAGTTGTGGTATAACGTCATTTGTTCACTATAGTCGACGCCATTTTTTGCTGCATTGCAATCGAGACCGGCCTGATGTTTCATGATTGGTGCGCCGTCCCTTGTTTTCTTCCCACTGTCCACCAAAGTTGCTTCATATTTGGCGACAGATGTGAGTATCAGAACAGGCCTCTTGTCCATCCACTTCAGTGCCTTCACTCCATTTTTGGACTGAAGTCCGGTAGCACTGCCATTTGCAACCTTTACTTCAGTGAGATCTTTTGGCAGCCCTTTCCTCACTGAGCGAACTGTGCCACGAATGAAAGTGTCTTCCTTTAGAAGGCGAAGAGTGAGTGGCAAGCTCATGTAGAAGTTGTCTACGTACAGCGGGCACACGACTTCCTTGTAATTTTGCAGGAGTTTCAAGCATACATCTTCGGCATGTCCGATGCCAACTGTTCAGTCACACTTTCCGGCATATACATCAACCTTTAGCCTGTAACCGTCTTTGGTACATGCCTTGAACAGCCTGACTCTGTAAGAACGAAAGTCTGCCTCGCCATGGCACTATTGTTTCATCTATCACAACCTCCTTTCCCGGCTCAAGCACAGTGGCAAAAATTTTGGTTCAATTTCTCTACCAGAGGATGGATCTTAAAGACATGATCCTGCAACTCTGCAACCAGTTAATTGTCCGCAAAATGCCGGAACCTCAAAAGTAGGGAAAAGGCGGCCACGGCTCATATTTTGACGAATGAGTTCAACACCATACAGGTTACTTTTTGCCCAGTAGTGACTCAGATAGGAAGATGGACAAGATTAATACAAATTGGTATTCCAACAAATGCTTTCATTTGTTGGAGATTGGTTTCCATCCAATTTTTCAACTTTGATTTAGATTTGGGAGTAGGAAGACAGAGGAGACCAATACAAATCAGTATTCGAATAAATGCTTTAATTTCTTGGGCATTGGTTTCCGTCCAATTTTTCAACCGTGATTTAGATTTGGGAGTAGGAAGACAGAGGAGACCAGTACAAATCAGTATTCGAATAAAGGCTTTAATTTGTTGGGCATTGGTTTCCGTCCAATTTTTCAACCGTGATTTAGATTTAGGAGTAGTTGACTTCAACACTTGTTGTGTGAACCTGTTTGTCTCATTGACCATCATTTGCCAAATGTCATCCGTAATAAACAGTGAACATAAAGATGGGGCATAACGGCTAGATGGCAACTGAATGATAGTGGGCGGCCTAGAGTGCGGTGTCACACTAGGCGAAGTGGTTGTTGCCGGTGTCCATTTCTCTAGAGATGGGCTGAGGGAAATGAGAGCATCGTATCCTGAATCATTCACCTCAGAATCATCAGTCAGGTCTGACTCTCCATTCGACATGCTGGCTGAGGTCTGTGATGGTTCGTAAACACTATCGTTGTCACTGATTTCACTGTCTGTCCACTGCTGAACATCTGACACTGAAGCACTTGACTCATCCGCTGGTGATCGCGAAGTTGCTGGTGCATTCTTCTGGCCCAAAACTAAGTTTGTTTCCTCTGCATTGTGCTTTTTTTTTTTTTTGCATCCGGAAGGGGCATGAGGATCTATCTATTAGACACGCTGAAAAGTTTGGGAGTAGCAAGAAAAATGCAGGTACTTATTCCAACGGCACGTATTTCAAAAACTGCGGCGAAAGTTTGCAAGAAACCCAACTGAGAAATGCGCCGTTACTCGACTCTCCGAAACAAACTAGCCACCCCGTGTCCAATGCAATAAAAATATATGTTAGTTGCAATTTCAAACCTCAGATGGCAACACAAGAGCGAGAATTCTTGCGTGTGGGTCACTGGAGTCACGCCGCACACAGCATAAAAACGTTTTCATTGAGTGCATCGTGGATTGCCAGTGGGTCATAGCATTTAACATCAGACAAGTAGTCTACTGGCTATCTATAACCTCACACAACAAAAATCGTACCTCTGAGTTCAAGTGTGATAATGTTATCGCAGCAGCAAGCAGATGAATGCCCATAACTTTGCTGCTGCGTAGGAGCACAGGCTGTGCTGTGATGTCATTCAGAGTGACACGTGACTTAGATTCAAGGCAGCATCAGTTATTTGTTGAATCTGTACGTTGCTTCAGTGGACTAATTAAAGTTTAGAGAAATAATGAAAAATACAACCCGAATGTCTGGGTGCTTTTGTTTTACTTCGCACTGTAGCAATATGAATTTCCATTTCGTCTCCTTTTTCCGACGTTTGCACGCCCGCAGAGAACGAAACTATACGTCATTGTCTACTGTGTTCCAGCATTGCGATCATGCTCCTTCATCCCCTCGCGTTTGCCTCAGTGCTGGGGCACTGACTTATACCGCTAATCACGTGTTCTCGTGTAGAGCGCGCATTATCGTCCGCTACAGGAAACGAGACAAGCGCAACAGCTCGCACGACACCGTCACCGGAAGTGTGCCGGTGACGGTGAAAAAAAGAAGACGGCAGGGTATACCCGCCGCGCGACCCCTCGGCTCCGGTATGGGAGAACGCAGTGAAGGAAATTCGCTTACACAGGCGAAACGGGGAAAGTCGAGAGAGTGTTTATATAGGCGGCGACGCTTGCCTCCTGAAATCATGTGTTCGCGGCACTTCAATAATTCTCTCTCTGCTGTTAATGAACCAATTTGAAAAATGCTTGCGGTAGAACACTTCTTAGAGGGCACGTAACAACTTTCAGCGTATAACCAAAATTTGTTATGTAGCCTGTGAGGGGCCCTTTAAAACAAACGCGGTAAAAATCGGGTGTACCGTGGGATGTTGTTACAGCTGCGTCGAGCTTCACAGCCCCCTACACAAGCATTGCTGTGAAGCCTGTGGCAGAAATAGAGTTTTATTAAATGAAAGGACTGCATAGAGCGCGCTCTCGTGTTGTGCTACGTGAATTAAATCATTCGTTTCCTGCCTGCACAAACGTCTGCATCTCGAGTAGATTTCGAGCACACCGTATAATAATGTGCAGTTCCGTCGTGCTTCGCAGCACTATACACAAGCACTGCCGTAAAGCTAGTGGCAAAAGCACGATGTCATGAAACCAGATCAATGCATATACCACGCTCTTTTGGTGCGCTGTGTGAATGGAAACATTGCTTGCCTGCCTGCACAAACGTTTGCATCTCGAGTTAATATCAAACAAACCATATAATATATGTGCAGTTTTGTCGAGCGCTTCACCGCACTGCATGCAAGCATTGCCGTAAAGCCTGTAGTATAAATAGGGTTTCATGAAGTCAAATGAATGCGCAAACCTCGCACTTGTGGTGTACAAGGTAAACAAAGAATTCGTTGCCATGTCTCCACAGTAGTTGGTCACGTTGATTTGTGTGAGCATATAGGTTCATGTGCCCCATCTACCTCTGTCATGAGAAAATAAGCAAGAATATCAGCTGCTATGTGTCGATGCATATGCTTTTTATTACAAGGTGTAGGAGCAGTACATCTTACTGCATGAGTAAGCCACTGATGGAAACAGTACGTTCCTTGAACATTGTAGCTATTTAATAGCCTAGGAAGCACGCTATATTGGAAGTTGCAATTTTTTTTCTGTTCGCGAAATTCAATAACTCAGTGCATTTTCTAAAAGCAAATTTCGGAATGATACGTGTGCTGCGTCAGTAAGTTAAGTAGGCAGCACATAATTAGGCTAAACCAGAGGAATATCTGCAGGTAGGGATTTATACAAATGTACAGAGTATTTTTAAAAAAAATGTTTTCTCAAATGTTTTCAGTGTGGATCCAGTTGCATATGCGCCCAGCGCTGATTTCCAGCGCTTAATTTTTGTTGAACCTTGATGTAACAAAGACGTAACACTCAGCACTCTACTTTGTTACATCAAAAATTTTTTTACAATGGAACACTGCATTCTACTATACGTGCCGCTCATGCGCCCCAAAATTTTGGCCCCTCTAAGGAATTCACTGTTTTAAGTCACTGTTCTCTAAGTTTCGTCCGAAACTTGAATAACGCTACTTCCAACACTCGTGAAACCAGCAGCCACGTCGGCTTGCGGCCTTTACACCGGCCGCAAATTACTTTAAAAAATGTGGCACGCGCGGGCCGTGTATATGCACTCTGCTGCGCGCGGACAGCCGTATGCACGGGCACGGCCGGGCAAGAGACGTCGCGCGCTCTCCTACCCTAGCGCGCGCTTGATCACGGGACGTGGACAGCGCGCATAAAGCTGCCATCCTTCTCGGCTCACCCTCGCACCCTTTCATTCGCAATTAACCCCAGCACGTGGGATGCAACGGGGCACTATAATTTTTGTCACACTTGGACTTTAAACCAAACATCAGGGCGATGGCGAAAATTCGCTTAGGGTGTCCAAAAATTGCTATCGCAATACTATGGAGAAAGGTATTATGGAAATTATCTGTGGATGGGTCGAAACCCCCTAATTTCCCAAACACGCACCCATCCACTGGCACGCTGCACACCACGGATCCCGCGCGGCACGCTGCATGATTAAGGCGTATCGTTCTTCTCTAGCTCTATGATCATTTCTGCAGTAGTCACTTGGCGAGAAGCTTAATTTCCAACCTATGCGCAAGTGTCATACCTGAATTTCGAAAGTACACGGACCATATATATGTTGGCAAAATAATCGGAACTCACTATTTAGACTCGCCAAAATTATACTTAGCTGCTCACTTGAACTCATAAGAATATACTACTCAGCCGAGCTCACTCGGGCTCAAACTCGCCAAAATACTGCTCAGCTGGGCTCACTCAGACTCATGGGATGATCTGAGGGAGTTGACTAATCAGTGAGTTTGCCAGCGTATGATGTGTGCTGAACCACAAACCTGGCTTTCTTGAATAAAAACAGTTGGTCGCTGCAGCATATGGATGCACATAAGTGTAATTCAGAGAGCATGGCATTGTAAAGGCTGCCACAGTTACCATGCCATGCTGCAGCTCATTTCAATCATGTCAAATGCAATACCCCTTCCAGCTTTTAGTCAGTCGATCAAATGTGATTGCTATTTATCTCATCACAACACCTCATTTTCCTGCCTAAGGCTTTGGGTGAATTTTCCTTGGCATCCATTTTGTTACTCTAACAGGTTACCAGTTATCTGTTGCCTATGCGAAACTTGAAGTTGTGCACATTTCATGTGGACTCTATGCCAAACTCGTAGTAATGCATGCGTTTTTGCAGTTAGGTCTAGAGTTACAGAATCGCATGTGGGAGTTACTTTAGTTAGCAACTGTAGCTTTGGAACAAACATGTGCATGAGAGGGTGCTTAAGTGTTACCTGTCAAGACTGGGAGCACCAAGGCAACTTGTGCAGTAAAGGCATGGGCAGTACGAGCCCACAGATTTTTTAAGTGTGGCTGAGGTGATGCGTCTAGACTTCACTATGAAGAGAGCCAAATAAAAGGTTGCATCATACCTATTCATACCTATCATCATACCTATTCTGGAGCCTTTTCTTGAGCTTTTCTAAAACATTAAGCTCAGCCTGTACACTTTATCACAGCATAATTATTACATGTGATATAAAACATTGTATTGTGCAGTTTCTCCAACTCTTCGTGAAGGCATCTATCCATAGATTAAACAGGAATAGGCTCAATGTTGACATATCTCCACAGTAGCATCTCCAGGACCTCGTACTGTCACATTGCATCACAGACATTATTTAAGTGAACTCCAAAAGTGAAGCTCTTCGTTAACATTGGCTAAAATTGTATCTTTATATAGCAAAGTGATCATGCATAAATCTGTATGTCATGACAGAACACTTCGTTTCTCACGGACTTTAGTTTACAATTGTTTTCAAGTTCAGGAAAATTGTGCAGTGGGCTAGTTGGTTCGACATACTTAACACTGTTGTGCGGAGTGAAGAAGGGACAGGACTTGAGTGAGGAAACAACACACGACACCTGAGCACAAACTATCAACTGGTGATTATCACAAGACAATGATTCTGCTGAAAAGTAGGAACCAAAGGAAAAGAGAAGTCGTGGAAGCATACAACCTCAAGGTGGACCCACAGGGCTCATGTGTCAGCCCGCCGTCTATTTCACTCAGCAATAAAGAGATTAGCATAATCGCTGACAATAGAGGGTGTAGGTAGACCGGGAAGAGGACTCCTGTGCATGCGTGTAGGCTTTATGTACGCTTCACTTGCAGAAAAGTAAACCAGTTCGTAGTTTGCGCTCAGGTGTCGTGTTGTTTTCTCGCTCAAATCCTGACCCTTCATCGCTCTGCGCAACAGTGTTAAGTTTTCACGTTGTTCACTATGTGATGTAGGAAGGGTAAAATTGATGGGAAATCGCAATATTCTCGGGCATATTGCGAAAAATATGGCCCAAGTCAAGTGTCATTTTAGGCTTCACTGTCCCCTTTTATAGGGCAAATAGTAATAGTTTGAATTCTATGGACGCTGGTTGCTTTTTCTGACTTAACCTAGGCGGTGCTCAGCTCTCAGTTGAAAGGAACAGGTAAACAGGAGGACTTGCCACATAAGCAGGAGGTAGCACTCCACACAGACTTAAGCTTAATATACTGCGTGCTTCCACAGCCCTAGAATTGTTCATCCAGGTCATCCAGGTTCATCCAGCAGGCTCACGATGTGGCCGTGAGGCTTGGCCTTCCGATCCCGACGTGGGAGCGGCCCGCTTAGTGATTAATTATCACTACTTGCAGGACCAAATAAAGTTTTCCTTCCTTCCTTCCTTCCACAGCCCTAGGGGGCTAGTCTGTAAGTGTTGACTAAGTGGACTGTCCATTCCAGTACACGCTGAATGAATAGAGCACGAGAGCCCACGGTGACGATTGCCGCTTGCTCTACCAGCTTATAGCTCTACCTAATCAGTGTGTGCTGAAATAGTCCACTTAGTGGATCCTCACAGAATCCTTCCCGACTGATGTTTGTGTTGGTAGGTTGCAAGCATTGCACTTTCTTTCCTTTCATGTGGGCAGTTCCCACATATGGATGTCATTTAACATATTGTATTCATATTGCCTTTGATCTATAAATTTCTTATTCATGCTTATAACCAGGCCTACCAGCTCTTGTCCTGCATATTTATATAGCCTTCTCATTTCTGCATCAACACTGCACATATTTATAGCAAATTGGAGTCATTCTCCATTATACCCTCAAGCACTTGAAGTAGACACTGCAATAACCCCAAGGGAGGGGGGACAGTAACGCAAAAACCTTATTGGGCTTGTAGTGCTGCTGAAGGATGCACACATACCATGTATGCTAATATTCTCAGCAGACATTCCAAAGTTTGTACGAGTTCGACTTTAGCTGGCTAAACTGAATGATTTATATTGAAGGCAATTCTTGCAACACTTCGTCAAACTGAATGAAACTGGACAGCACAATTAGCTGTGTTCATCTACCATTTATACGACTGCTGCCCCGAGCATTTTGCCTGTTACTTTGCCTTTCGTTTCTGTACTATCAAGTTCAAGTACACATGTACTTTATCACTGTACAAGTAGAATGGCTTCAAGGCTTTTCCTGGGCATTCAACAGTCACTATTTATTCCTATAAACCTTCCTGCATGTGAAGACAAAAAAAACTTATTAATTCATGCTGGAAGTATAAAAAGACAGGTATTTGCACAGAAAATATTTATTTTGAGCACCGAGGTTCTTGCTGATGTAGATATGGTGCTGGCTCCCTCCTTGCCCGAAGCATGTGCTTGCTGTACACAGCACCAGATGATGGCTTCCTAGGTCAAAAGATCAAATTGAAATAAGAGGCATTTTGTTTTAGCTCCGGAAAGAGAAAGCAGGATTGAGACATTAACATGTATAAAAAATACTTGCCTAAAGAAAAATTAATACACAAGCAAATTCACTAAAGAGGTTCACTTTCAAGAGCAAAAGTATGGTTACGATGAAAATTACAAGGACGCTTCACTGCTCATTGAGGTTTCGGTTCAGTAGTTGTTGAGCCACGAGAGTTAGCATGCTACATCTTGCATATTATGTTTTGTAGAAGAATATTGCACTTTGAACAATGTTGTGCCTATTTAAATGTACTGACAAGGAATGCTGAAACTCCAGGCTAGTTTGGTCTGCACAAGATATGATACAGACACTGTACTGCATTCATTTAGTGTTTTTGTCACTGATCTCATGCACAAAGGTCATTCACACCTATCCTACATGAAATGCAGTTTCTTTGAAGCTTCATCTAGTCCTTGAATTTGCTGCATGCTTATGTCTAAGGGAATTCGTTTGGTTCCTTTAAATGTAGTACATCTAAGCAACTGCTATCAAGTGCCCATAGTGTTCCCTTGCATGTACAAAACATTTTTGGCCCTTTCAATGCACAATACTCATTACATTTGACACTTGGGACTCGTGCAAGGCGCCATTTAGTATTGTATGCTTGTCCACATCTGATAATACCTTCATAGCTGGGTCATTCCCATGCCAAATGCCTTGGTTATTACTGTGACCATCTCACACTTTTCCTTTAGAATCTTCTTGTCCACTTTTAAGGAAGCATCCCACGACACAATGTCTCCATCCTAGTGGTGCTATGGAGTTAACTTATGTGCTAGTTGTAGCAGATGACGTCAACTGAAGGCCACTGAAGATAAAACTCTCTGCGAGAATTCCTTTTGCACAATAAATGCAAACAATACAGAATAGTCAAAATGTAGTTATCTGGCAAGACTGGCTGCATCCATCATCTTTGTTTGGTGCAATTCTGAGGTGGCTCCATGTTACAAGATGCTTGGCGATTATTGCCATGTGACTGTTCGGGACTCTATAAAACACAAGAATTGCCTTACTCCGGCCTTTCTCTTTGTGCAGCAGCCAACGTTATTATTCGTCCAATCGCACCGTGTACTGTTCGTGTGTCCATAGACTAAATTCTTCACCACATTGTTTTTGCGGTATTTCGTGAGTGACCCATGAACTCATCTTGGGGTGGGACTTCTTTGGCGTCTGCTTCTATCTCTTGTCGTCAGCGCCTCACACAACTGGATGCCACTGGCAATTCTTTTCCTAACCACGAAGAATGCATTCGTCTCGTCACCTCTTCCGATTACGTTCTTTGGCCACCTAGAGGAGAGATTATAGGTGTCAACTCCTGTAACATTGTGGATGGCGGCGTACTCATTCTACCCTATGACCATACCCTATCTCGAGCCATTCTGATTACTCCTGGCCTTATTCGCTTCTCTGAGGGGTCGGCATTGCTTACTGCAATAAACCAAACTCTCGAACCCCAACTGTTGCCTCGTGGATCAACTGTCACTTGAGCTGTTGACACTCATGTCGTTGCAATTGTCACGAAGACAGCTCAGTGTGTTCTTGCGTCTATTACCGTGCGCTGAACAAAATCGTGCGCAAAGATGTTTACCCTGTGTCATGGATGGATGATGCACTAGATTCACTCCACGGTGCTGAATAATTTTCTAGCCTTGACTTTAGACCAGGCTACTGGCAAATACCGATGTACAAATCCGACAAAGAAAAAACGACATTTGCTACCCCTGATGGGCTCTACGAGTTCAGTGCGATGCCTTTTGGACTCTGCAATGTGCCTGACACATTCGAACGCATGATCGATAAGTCTTGTGTGGCTTGAAATGGAAAACCTGTCTGTGCTATCTCGACGACATTGCGTTTTCAACCATGTTCTCACAACATTTGCAACGTCTTGATGAAGTCCTTGCCTCTCTTGCAAATGCTGGTTTGCAGCTCAACACACGCAACACACACACACACACACACACACACACACACACACACACACACACACACACACACACAAATGCAGTTTCGCCAGCAAGGCCATCAAAGTTCTGGGGCACATAGTCAGCAAAGAAGGTATTCGACCGGACCCCGAGAAGCTTACTGCCATCCTCGAATTTTGTGTCCACTGCGTCAAAAAGACATTCACAGTTTTCTTGGACTTGCTTCTTCCGGCACTTCATACGCAACTTCGCTACGCTTACGTCCCCGCTCCATCAACTCCTCGCCAGTAATGCGCCCTTTGTTTCGTCCGACGAATGTGAACATGCTTTCCTGCTTTTGCAACATGCCCTGACGTCAGACCCAGTACTGTGCCACTTTGATCCGACCACGCCCACCATCTTTCACACCGACGCTAGCAGTCAGTCTCGGTGCCATTCTACTGCAATGTGACAACACATTCCGCGAACGAGTAATTACTTATGCTAGTCGTGCACTAACCAGTGCAGAGAATTACTGCAGGAGTGCCTTGCTGTTGGGCAGTGCAAAAATTTCGCCCATATCTTCATGGCCGCCATTTCACAGTCGTTACCGACCATAACACACTGTGCTGGCTTTCATTGCTAAAGAATTTATCAGGTCACCTGGGTTGCTGTGTGCTTCACCTACAGGAGTACGATTTCAATGTCACCTACAGGGCTGCAAAGAAGCATCAAGACACCAATGCTCTCTCTTGCTACCCTCTGAAGAATCATGACGATTCACCATAACCTCTCCGTGATTCTGTACGTCCCGAGTCCTCTTCATTGGCTTTACCCATTGTAACCCTCGAATGGCTAAGACACGACAGCCCATCTGTCCTTGTGTCCCACCAACGCATCGACCCATACTGCTGAACTATTCTCCAACACATGGAAGATTCTTCGTCACCTCCAAACGCCTGACTTCGTCGACAACTTAATCAATTCAAGCTGCACAATGAGGTTTTACATCGCAACATTTATCACATCGATGGCAACAAATGGGTCGCGGTCATACCATGTTCTCTGCAATGTGAGGTGCTTGAAGCCTTTCACGATCATGCGACGACTGTTCATCTAGGCTACCACAAGACTTACAACAGAATATGAAGTCGCTGCACCCTGCGTTCATTGTCAAAGCCGCAAACGACCAACAGCTCCTTCTGGCTCTTTACAACCTCTGCCTTGTCCCGCTTCGCCTTTTGAAGTAGTTGGAATAGACTTGTACGGTCCTCTTCCCACGACCTTACATGGCAATCGTTGGATTATAACGGCCATAGACCATCCAACACGCTATGCGGAGACAGCATCTCTACAATCCGGGACTGCTGCTGAAGTCGCCGATTTCTTTCTACACAACATTATCTTACACCGCAGCGCTCCGCGCGTTCTCCTCAGTGACCGCAGCAGTCTTCCTCTCTTCTATCCTTACCGAAGTTCTGTGCGCCTCTAACACAATTCGCAAGACGACTTCCAGTTACCATCCGCAGACCAACAGCTTGACGGAGTGTTTTCACCATACCCTCTCTGACATGATTGCGATGTACATCCGCCCTGGCCACACGAACGGGGATGCAATCCTGCCGTTCATGACATTCGCCTATAACATGGCTACGCAACGTACTACTGGCTTTTAACATTCTTTCTTCATCTATGGCTGTTCACCAAGTTTCATTCTTGATGTATCATTCCTTTCGACTCCTGTACCCCCATCAGTTCCTTTCTTGGAACAGTTTGTGTCTCGCCTCGCGGAGTGCAGTCGCCTCGCCCCGCTTAACACAGGCGTCTCCCAGGACGCTCGCAAGTTTCGTTACGACTCGACCCACTGTGCTGTGACTGTTTCTCCTGGTGACGAAGTTCTTTGGACTCCTGTGTGCGTTCCTGGCTTATGCAAAAAATTTCTGGTGTTTTATTCGACTTTCCGCGGTCGTTGAGCAGACATCACCTGTCAATTACCATGTCAATGTGCATGTCTCCCGCTTAAAACCAAATACTTGACGCATTTTATAGTACTTACGCGCAGCCAGGCGGCCGCTTCCACAGCGAGAGAGAATTAGCATGGGCACAACACATGCCTGACTTTCAACTTCATCATCTGCACATCTTTTTCATCTGCATATATCATCACTAGCAGCACAGTTTAATCCTCGAGGTAGTAGTCCGAGCTTGGCTGGAATAAAGCGGTTCCTTACGATACATATATATATATATATATATATATTTCTTGCACTTCAAGAAACTTCGTTTGACCTCGAAGACTTGAGCACTGAAGTAACGGCGCTAAGTATATACAAGACCTCATAGTAGGAGACAGTTCAATTTCACAGCCTGAGTCCCCTTGCTGGTGTAATCTTCCTTCGTGTAATTGTCGCATACTTGGCTATCACTAACACTGCTTCGCCTTTCTGCAAAACTGCAGCCTCTTTTTTTTTTCTGCTAGTCCGAGCATAAGTGCTGCCGCACATGACTGCTGTCGATTCTGATTTCGAGTGAATCTGGCTTGGCCTCATTATGGTTACTGAGTGAATTATAGAGAGAGAGAAATAGAAGAGAGGAAAGGCAGAGAGGTTAACCAGACGCATGTCCGTTTTTCTACCCGGCACAGGAAAACGGGGTATAGGGATGAAGAGAGAGAGTGTTCCACAGCTATCATGCACTAAGATTTAAAAAAAAAAAAAAAAAAGTTCCGTTACTTGAAGAAAACCTAGTGCATATTGTTTCCAGTAAAGTGGAGTAGTAGCCAGTAATTCTTTCGTTACTGAGATTTAATTTGGTAATTACAATTATCTAACTCGAGAAGTACTCTCATAATTTTCAAAGTGTCAATGAGGCATTTGTTGGCATCCCAAAATGACATCTAACTGCAGTGTTTTCAGCGACATACTAATTGCGTACAATTTTACCGACTGGAAAATAACCTCACGAACTATGAAAAATACCATGTGAGTGAACTCTCACCCGCATCATAAAGCAGTGCCCTCAAATAAGCTGATTGAAAGTAACTGCATTGCCTATCGCAAACCCGAAGAGACAGCGCACCACCTTGATAATGGTACGGAAGGAGCCCCAACAGCAGGTTTCGCAGCTTCTCCTTTCTCTCTACGTCACACTTATCCCTCTCTCAAGGCCGACTGATAAATGATAACAAAAGCACCTTGATAACGCAGCCAAAGTGCAGCTCTGACCACCCACGAAATGTGAAGAGCAATGTAATAGGCACAGAATGTTTCAAAATCCAGACTTTGCTCGCACCGCATCGAAAGAGTGCGGGCGAAGTTATATTTCGCACCAGAAACTTGCTTCGGACCAAAGCCAATATAAAGTGAGCGTTTTATTTTTCATGAAAGTGTACACGTGCTGCAAAAACAGGTTCGTGTCAACAAATAAAAGCGAAATAAACACACTGGAAAGCGACCAACTTGTAGAGAAAAGGCAAAACCAATGCGTTCACGAAATTAAATATACCACTTCTATGAGCCGAACTGGCAATCAGAATGTCGGCACACACACACACACAGACAAAAAAAAAACTGTGTGCTCTTACTATCTATTAATTCGTAAGCTGCGTTGAACATCAGCCTAGAGGACGTGTTCAAATAGGTCTCCTTTTGCAGCTACGCAGTACTGTCTATTTTATCACACCTTTAGTGGCTTTCTTGATGACCGATGCCGGAATTCTATGGCAGACATCCGTTATCCTTACCTTGAACTAATGTGACGTCCGTCTAAGCTGACGTCCGGCACAATCTTTCACATAACCCCAAAGAAAGAAACTTAACGGAGAGGTCAGGTGACCTAGCCGGCCTCTTTACAGGCTCGTGCCTTCCAATCTATTTGAAAAGTAGCACCCAACCAGTTTCGTGCTCGGCTGCTGCTGCATGCAGGTGGCCCATCTTGCTGATACAGCAGAAGTGGAAGATGTGACAGCGGGACTTTACTGAGAAACTCATCAACCACTCCTTCAAGGATTTCGTTCACATAACGCTGTCCAGTCAGTGCGTGATTGAAGATGGTACTGATTATTGCACTGGCGTAAATTCCAAACCACACATTGAGCGACCACTGGTACTGGCGCCGATTGCACTGTACTTAATGTAGATTGGAGTCCCTCCAATAGTGTGCGTGAATGACAATGAATGTATATATGATGGCACCTGCACTGTTCTTTTGCGCAAACTCATCATGCCACAGGTTCTTAGTGTCAAGATGTAAAACTTACCAGACCCAGCTTATTGTCAGTTAACAATATACACTACAGAATTAACGTCTAAGGTGATCACTAAGATGAGTGCTAAAACCCCTTAATGCTTACATAGGACCAGAATTCACAAGTGGCTGTAATAGGGTTCCTGAAGCACTCTTGAGCACATGAACATAACTTCCAGCCGGGATATACACGTGCGATGGGAGACAATGACTCGTTACAAAGCCATACACAACACCCTTTCTCACAAAACCTTATAACACTAGTAAAATTTGTTGGCCAAGTTACGATTTATCCTACTTTGAAGCAAGCGCATAAAGAGAACATCCCAGCCTTCATCCACGATTAAATCACCAGTATTAAATGGACCCACCTTAAGGGTTATTTGGCAACAGCATGTGTATGTCCATGCTTGTATCGTTTATTGATTGTCCCGCTCTAGTAGAATGGACGACCACGCAGCCCGATCATGCACTTTGTAATGAAGCTTCTTTCTAGAAAATCACAAATACCGACCGCACACACAACCTTTGTCACATCTGCATAGAGCACTCGAGCGTTACGCTGCGGAGAAAGGTTACCAGAGAATGGCTGTTGACAGCGCAGCGATATTGCTATGTAAAGGCTCATATTACTATGTAAACAAACGCTGTTTCCCGCGCGTTTAATGACGCCGCAAAGCACTCATTTAGCGACTTCATTCACTACCGCCCTTAGTCGGCGGACGGCAGACCTGAACCATGTGTCAGGAATGTGCGTTTACATTGCGAGATAAATGATGAATACTCCTTATTTTCTCTAAACAAGTGCGCGCACATGCCGCACTTGGGTCATCTGCCATTTACACATTCTGCCGTGTAGCAGCACCGTAACCAGGTAATGTTACGTTTAAGTGATTGTGAAAAAGGCTCTTAGAAGTTTGAAGGAACCTAAGATAAACAGTGTCGTCTAATATGCGTTCTCGGCGCTAGTACACTGTAGCACTGGCTGATCGGTGCGGCGGTCCGCGGGATGCGTCACAAGGAAAATAAGCTGGTAAGGAACCTGGAAATGAAGTATCAGGCAGCCGAAAGCGTAGCTTTGCATAGTAGAGGCACATCGAATGGAAAAGTGAAGTACTTACGATAGCTTACGCTAGCACAAGCCCCAAAAAATAAACGATCCACATCTTTGACCAGTTGTTTGAGCGTAGCTCACCTTTGAGCTTGCCATTCTGCCGCCAAAACCAAAGACGGATGTGACATCACGGACGCGAAAAACAAAGAATGAATGCGACATCCCGGACGTGACGTTTGGGTGAACCTAACGCCTGCGTTCCGTCGACCGGGTGAACGCAGACACTTTCTTAAAAAATATACGGAGCCAAGCCAAACCATTATTTGGGCCACAATGGCGGCGTTGTTATGGTTTTGAGCGCTCACACGTGTTGCTCAGGTAGGTTTCGGGCCGTGGCAAAGGCGCTGAGTGGGCGGGTTTGCGTTAGTCACCGTGTCTTGTTGCGCTGTGTTACCTGCACCGTGCTCTGCCAGATGTTGCGCGAGCGCGCGCGCTCCGCGCGCGACACCACGCGCAGCGCGGCGTGGTTTCGCGAAAGATGTAAACAAGCGAGGAGGGTGGCCCAAAAGGCGGAGCATCGCCATGAGCAACGCCAAATTCCGGCTTCACTTTTGCTTCACAAAGAGTGACGTCAGGGCCTCTCCTTAGTTTCCTTCCTCCGTGCCTAGAATGTATGTACTGGCTAGTGTGCCGTGCACCCGCTCTTTTCGGATGGATAGATGGATGTTATGACTCATGAGCGTTCCCTTTGGAACGGGGCGGTGGGTCGCGCCACCAAGCTCCTGCTACTATGCTGCTCGATATCCTACCTAGGTTAACCAATGAAAAAAGAAAAAAAAACACTATAAACAACCACGTCCAAACTTTCTGATCCCCTATTGCGAACTGTGCTTTTGTACGTCTCCGTCTTTTGTCGTTTCCCTACTTTTCATCCACCAATCCTCCAATCGCCTCTTACTAGTGTCTATTACGGACCTGATTGCTTTACCACTGCTCCCGCTGAACCCAAGGGCTTCAAGGAGGCCCGTGGTGCCTAAATCGCCCGCTGGGTAGACGTCTTCACATTCTAATAAAATATGCTCCGTCGTTTCCCTAGCTTTACCGCAGCAAGCACATGCTTCTTCTTCCTCCTTATGTCTCGCTTTATAGGTGCGTGTTCTAAGGCATCCCGATCTCGCTTCGAAAAGTAATGAGCTTCCCTTTGAGTTATCATAAATGGTTTCCTTCCTGATTTCGTTTTTTCCTCGTTACTCATGGCAGGTTTCTTTTCCATTGCCGCCACCCATGAGATTAATTCAGCCTCTCTGACTTTCCGCTTGACCTTCCTTGTTGCTGTGTTGCCCACCCCACAGGCCGCATACTTGCTGGTAAGCTTCCTAGTTCTTTTCCTCCACTGTGAATCAATGTTTTGCCTGTACAGATACCTGAACACTCTCCCAGCCCATTAACTTTCTTCCATATTCCTCAGCCGTTCTTCATACTCAATTTTACGGCGAGCTTCCCCGACTTCACAACTAGTCCAGCCCATATCCCCCTGCAGAGCTTCATTTGCAGTCTTCCCGTGAGCGCCCAATGCGAAACCATTTATGATAACTCAAAGGGAAGCTCATTACTTTTCGAAGCGAAATCGGGATGCCTTAGAACACGCACCTATATAAAGCGAGATATAAGAAGGAAGAAGAAACGTGTGCTTGCTGCGGTAAAGCTAGGGAAACGACGGAGCATATTTTATTAGAATGTGAAGACGTCTACCCAGCGGTCGATTTAGGCACCACTGGCCTCCTTGAAGCCCTTGGGTTCAGCGGGAGCAGTGGTAAAGCAAACAGGTCCGCAATAGACATCAGTAAGAGGCGATTGGAGGATTGGTGGAAGAAAAGTAGGGAAACGACAAAAGACGGAGACGTACAAAAGCACAGTTCGCAATAGGGGATCAGAAAATTTGGACGTGGTAGTTCATAGTGGGTTTTTTTTTTTTTTTTTTCCATTGGTGAACCTAAGTAGGATATTAGGCAGCATAGTAGTAAGAGCTTGGTGGCGCAAGCCACCGCCCCGTTCCAAAGGGGACGCTCATAACATCCATCCATCCATCCATCCATCCTTTCACGTGACCTCTGGCCTGGATTTAAAATTTTTACCGGTATTTTCGAGTGCACGGCGGCACGGATTCATTCGTCCTTACACTCAGACTGGTTGCTTCTTTGTTTCTAAAACTAGTTTCTTGCGCTTCGATGGCTCGCGTTATTTAACTTGGGGTGAAGTTACGTGTTTGCAAGCGGACATGTAAGCCCGGAAGTTGGGTTTTGGTAAGCCCGGAAGTTGGGAGCTGGACTTTGCTGCGGCTCACAACGGCAATAACGACTCAAAACCTAATAATCTTTTGGTAAAATGAAATGAAAGTACAGAATTTAATGTATTAAACAGTTGCAAGTATGATGATTCACCCATATTTCGTACTTGTTGGTTCCAAATGTTCTTGCTGTTCAGTTTGGTTTACCGTAGAGCATTTATTTTGCAGTACGTAGTGAAGCGGTGCATCGTTCGTGCAGAAAAATAATGCATCAGTTCTAATAGCTTCATGACTTTCATGCATTTGCTTGTGGAACCAGCAGTGTGATCTCTTCTAGTGTATAAATGAACGCAGAAATGTTCTCATTTGTGATCTTAATAATACTTAAGCTGTTGACATGCATTGTAGTTAGGCAGACATCAATTTTATGGACAGTAGCAATATTTATTTAACACGCTGCTTAAGCACCCTAGAACAGACAGTGTACATTTGCATGTGTTCTGTAGTCGCAAACCATTACAATATATATGTCACACCTTTTTGCATTTCATATTGCAAAATTTTGCTTTTTCAATTTCTGATTCAGTCAAAATTTCTGTTCCAGACATGCTGCAATGAGGACGGCACCAGTATAAAGCAACACACTCCACGCACTAAAGAGAAGCTGCTGCCTGCTACAACAAGGTCATTGTGTGGACGTTGGCTACTACTACAAGGTAAACAACACATGGTTCAGAAATAAATATGCTTGTTATATGCTGTATTGGCTTGCTGTTTGCAGCAGATATGAATGTTTGTTCATATTTATGGTTCAGTATAATTGGTTCGAACATAAAAGAAAACACACATCAGTTTGGCTAATCTGTGCTGTATCTCATGTGTCACCGTTCTGCCCCAACAGAGTCTATGCCAAGCATATCTTGGTCATCACAGGAGCTCCTATCTGCGCCAACAGGAAGGGGCTGGAGCCGAATTTGCAAGGCTTTTACACCAAGAACAAAGAAGTACATGCAGAAGAATATGGATGAGATATCAAGTCTGCAGAGGACTGTGTCAAGACTGAAAAGAGCTTCAGCCACCATTCCACCAGCACGAACATTTGGCTGAGTCACCCAGGTAACTGAAAAAGGACTTTCTAGACATTCTTCGTCTTCAGATGCACCTTGTTACGTTTCGCCTACGACGCGCGGTATAGCCGGCGCGGATGCAACGGACGCCGGGGCTTCGTTCAAAGCGGCGGACATTTTGGCCCGTTCGGAGCTCCCGCAAAGCCTCCCCGCCAAGCGCGTCCAGGCGTGTTTCAGTGCCACGTGTCTTCGTGTGTGCGTGTGTGTGTGTGTGCCCACGCTTGTCAAAGCGCGGCAGCCGGAGAGAGGAGCTCCCCAAGTGTGAAGCGAGGAGGTCTGATCGGCGTCGGGTTGGCGGATGCGTCACTACACTCGTCTCAACCTGTCTCTCAGCGTGTCCGTGCCCAGTCACGTGCGCATCTGACGAGACGTTCCTCCTTGCCCTCAGCTGCGAGACTATAAAAGCAGCTGCCCCCCGGACGCCGAGGGAGGCTCCGATTTCCTCTGTCGAGTAACGTGCTCTCCCGTCTCTCCACTTCGGTCGACCTGACCGCCCGCTCTTTTGCGATGCTAGAATAAACAAGTTGTTCTGTTACCAGTCGACTCATGCTTTGCCGGGACCTTCGGATGCGTCCAGTTGTGCCCCAGGCCGCCAGGCCAACGCTACCCTTGGGGCTTGCGACCCATTTGCAACAACGGGCGTCAGCACTGAGGTTTCCAACACTCGTGCCAGCGCCGAGATTACAACAACTCGTGCCAGCGGTGCGATTTCCAACAGCTGGTTGCCAGCGGTGAGATCGCGACAACGGAGGCCAGCAGCGAAGGTATGCGGTTGACTGTATGCTGAGCAGCACAACGACCATCCGGGAGCAGTGCAACGAGCCCTGTGTGATGACTGGTTGCCTGCAGCGGAACGACTGCGCTGAATTCTTGGCTGCGAGGTTTGGTGAGTGCGGGACTTTCTTCTTCTGAGTTTTGCCAGGCTTTTGTTAGTGTCAGAAACAGAGCTGGTAATTGTGGTTGTCGTTGCTGCCGGGTTAGTTTGCGGCAAGACAATAGAAGGCAGTAGAGAAAGCAGCATTCAGAGCAGCCATGTATTTGAAGTCGTTGCGCAAACCGAAATTGCTGGAGCTTGCAAGAGAGTTGGGTCTGGATGTCTCAGACAAACTCAGAAAACCAGAACTGCTAAGGGCTATTCTTGAGTTAGAAGCTGAGGATGACGAGCTGTCGGAATGCCTTGAGACCATTGAGGAGAGGGAGACGGCAAAAAGACAGGAGCGCGAACGAAAAGAACAGAAAGAAAAAGAAGAGCGTGAACGTAAAGAACAGATAGAACGAGAGCAACAAGAGAAAGAAAGAGAGCGCGACCGTCAACACGCTTTGGAAATGAAGCGTCTCGAGTTAGAGATGGAACGCGCTCGTAATGGAAGTCAGGCACACGGTGCAGGAGAACGAGTATTGTTCAAAATGACTGACCTGATGCGGCCGTTTAAGCTTGGAGAGGACATTGGTTTGTTCCTGGTTAACTTTGAGCGAACGTGCGAGAAGCAGGGGTTCTCTCGGGAAACGTGGCCACAGCGCTTGCTCACTTTGTTACCCGGCGAGGCGGCCGACGTAGTCGCTCGCTTGGAGAGAGAGGAGGCAGAGGATTTCGACAAAGTGAAATCGAGTCTGCTAAAAAAGTACAGGCTGTCAGCGGAGGCGTTCCGTCGGAAGTGCCGGGAAAATGAGAAAGGCAGAAGTGAGTCGTATACAGAGTTTGCCTACAGGCTAATGTCAAACATGCAGGAGTGGCTCAAAGAAGAGAAAGCGTTTGGTGACCACGAGAAAGTTCTGCAGTGTTTCGGGCTGGAACAGTTTTATAGTCGGTTACCTGAGAACGTGCGGTACTGGGTCTTGGATAGGCCAGACGTTAGTACGGTGGCTAGAGCCGCTGAGCTAGCCGAAGAGTTTGTGACGCGTCGGGCTCGTGGAGCTAAGGACGGTCAAAAGGGTGAATTTGGCTCCAAGTTTGAGAGGCCGAAGTTCACGCCCATGAGAGCACAGGGGGACAGACGTAGTGCGGATGCGAGTGAAAGCACTCCGACCGAACGTAAGGAGATGGCGGCAACCGAAGCCGAACGCAGAAAGCGGTTCGAGACGAGGCAAGCGCGCGTTTGTTATACGTGCCAGAAGCCGGGTCACTTTTCGGCGCAGTGTCCAGAAACAAAAACAAAAGTCGTGTTTTTGTCATTATGCAGCTCTGACGAGAACATGAAGCTTCTCGAGCCTTACATGAGAGACCTCCTCGTGAACGGGAAAGAGTGCCGAGTGCTTCGCGATTCCGCAGCTACAATGGATGTAGTTCACCCCTCTTACGTAGAACCCGATATGTTCACGGGCGAGTGCGCATGGACCAAGCAAGCAGTGGAAGCTCATAGCGTGTGTCTGCCCGTAGCAAAAGTGCTTATTGAAGGACCTTTCGGAGCACTTGAGACGGAGGCCGCAGTGTCATCTATGCTGCCCCCCCAGTACCCGTACCTATTTTCGAACAGGTCCGATCACCTCCTGCGCGAGAAGGGGCTTTTGTTTGGTGAGGCTAGCGTTCAGGCCTTAACCAGATCAAAGGTTCGCGAGCTCGCTGCAAAGGCGGTAGTTGCGGGACCGACGTTGTCGAACAATGAGAAAGGGTCAGAGGCGCAGCAAGCTGATATTCAGAGCGCGTCCGAACTGAATAAAATTGAGCCTGTAGCGTTAAAGGCACCAGATACTGGAGAGGAAATTCCCGATGCGGGAAAGTTAGAAGAGCTATCTGCAGATTTGCTCATCGCGCCTACGTCAGATGGACTTAATAGGTTGCTAAAAGTCAGCCGGTCGGCTTTGATAGCCGAACAAAAGAAGGATGGCAGCCTAGAAAACATCCGCTGCATTGTCAAGGAAGGTATCGCCAAGAAAAATGCTCGCTTTGTGGAAAGAGGTGGAGTCCTGTACCGGAAGTATCTAGACCGCAGGGGAGTGGAGTTCGATCAGCTGATCGTGCCTCAGTGCTACCGTCAGGATCTGTTGCGCTTGTCGCATGGGGGTTCGTGGTCCGGACACCTAGGAGTTAAGAAAACTAAGGACCGTCTCTTGCAAGAGTACTATTGGCCAGGGTGTTTTCGGGACGCAGACCACTTTGTGAAGACATGTGACACCTGTCAGCGGGTGGGCAAACCAGGGGACAAATCGAGGGCGCCGTTGAAGTTGGTACCTATCATTACGGAGCCTTTTAGACGGCTCGTTATTGATACAGTGGGACCTCTGCCGGTAACAACCACGGGGTACAGACACATTTTGACTGTGATCTGCCCAGCGACAAAGTTCCCTGAAGCAGTGCCGCTTAAAGAACTCAGCTCAGTTGAGATAGTCAATGCACTACTGTCCATATTTGCGCGAGTTGGTTTTCCTGCGGAAATCCAATCAGATCAGGGCACAGTGTTTACTAGCGCTTTGACGACAGCCTTTCTCGAAAGGTTCGGGGTAAAGCTGTTACACAGCTCAGTGCACCACCCCCAGTCGAATTCCGTTGAGAAGCTCCACTCCGTCATGAAGCGCGTGTTGAGAGCATTGTGTTTTGAACATCAAACTGACTGGGAGCTGTGTCTGCCTGGGGTGATGTTTGCATTATGGACCGCGCCGCATGCGGCTACGGGGTTTTCGCCAGATGAGCTGGTGTACGGTCGCTCGCTGCGATCTCCGCTTCGCATGCTTCGAGACGGATCACTGCCCTCTCCAATGGCTGCAGACCATCTCTTCCACAAATGGCCGCCTCCTGCGCTGGAGCCTCGCTTTGCAACAACATTCCTTTGAGGTGCGTTACAAAAAGGGGAGTCTCAACGGTAACGCCGATGGCTTAAGTCGAAGCCCCTAACGTGGGAATCAGCCTCAAAATTGTTTGTTACTGATGTTTTTCTTCCTGAGGCAGGATTTTTAACATATTGCTTTTGTGTAGTGTTTCAAAGTGATGATGTGCTTTCTAGTGCAATTTTCCGATTTGTGGACGCGTTCTGAGTGCTGCTAAACTACTGTAAGGAACTAGGCAGTAGTATAAAAGGGGAAAGAGCCTGGCAGGGCTTAGTGAGGGTTGTGCCGTGCTTGCTGACTGAGCGGTTGAGTTTCGGCGTAGTTCTAACGCTTGCCGGGAACGAGAACAAAAATGTCAACTCTCCCGAAGTCACTTTGCAGTGTCCTGTGTGAACCTGAACGAGGCCTTCTCTGTGCGCTGCGCTCAAGAAACGCCGAAGGACGACCGACTTCGGTTATGAGCATCATCAAGCGACATCCCTCCGGACAGCGGATGCAGTCCCCTGACCATCGGGATCTCCTTCCCCCGGCGGGGCGGTCGGTTACGTTTCGCCTACGACGCGCGGTATAGCCGGCGCGGATGCAACGGACGCCGGGGCTTCGTTCAAAGCGGCGGACATTTTGGCCCGTTCGGACCCACGAAACACAGAACCTCTTAAAAACTTCTTGAAACGGCTACAAACGGCTATAGACGTCTTGGTCTATGACAAGACTGAAGATAGAATTTCTTCTAAACATAACCTCCGCACTTGGAATATGCTAGTATATATTCTATCTGCGGCAAAACCCACTACTGGTGTCACTAGAGTGTGTTTTGGTAAACACATTCAGAATGTCTAACTCAAGAACTTTTCTAGATCTTTTTGTCTAAAAGTGCATAAAATGCCAAACGACGTGTTAAAAGTGCGGTTACCGTCGGCCGTCGGCGTTAGCGAATAAAAGACGCCACAGACAAATCGAACTCGTTGGAAGCAACATAAGTTAATTGGCTTTGATATTAAATAATTTCGCATCAGAACTTCAACAATCAAGGGAGTGTTATTGTTTTCCATACGGGGCGCGCACACGACGCCAGGAAGCCATTCTATGCTCGCGCAGCAGGTATACTGATAGCAGCAGGAGCGAAACGCCGGCGTTGCACAGCGGTGTCACAGAGCCACCGCGCTGCGATCACTTCGGCGACACAATCCAAATTTGTCGGACATCTGATTCTGTGCTGGAAACACTGGGAGGCAGGAAGTTTGAAAAAACGGCCACTGCCGCTCCCAATGTCTCGGTCGTGGGTTCGTTATGCCACTTGTGCGTCATTCAAAGCCGTTCTGTACATTTATACTGGATATTAATTGGAGTCATTTAGCTGTGCTGATTCTGCTTGCCGTGTGTTTTGCATCAGTGCTTCGTGACATCGGCTGTATTGCGTGTTTTCGCCGACGGCTTACTACCACAATGGCGTGATCTGCGTTCGCCGCCTTCGTGTCTCGGTGCGTCTTTGTATACGTCGCACGTTCGGACAACACTTTTTCCGGTAAGTGAAATACATTGCACTTCGTTTTTCGTCAACAATGTGAATATTTTTAGGTGTTACCCGCGACAATTCTTGATATATGGGCTCTTCTGCCCTGCGAGTTTTCGTCATTACTTTTATGTGAGGGTTCATCTTGTGTTTAGCCGTTCAGCACTACCGCGCTCCACGACTTTCGCAACACCAGTCAGAACTTTGCCCTGCTTGTTAGTCTTTGTGGTTAACGTAGCACGAACCAACCGAAAGGAGTGCATTCGAAGACGACGCGCTGGCTGTAATGCTGAACCAGACTGAACTCGCCCTATTTTGTGTCTTTTTGTTCTTGCGTGTGCGCGCGTGTGTGTCAGTGACTGCAGTTTGTAGCGTTCCCACTTTATAGCAAAACAAAAATATAACGGCAATGTTTACTTCATCTATACAATTCCAAATTAAATCGTCTGCTGATGTACAAATTTCACTTGTGTTCTAAATAAGCAGCAAAACCTTTAACCTAGTAGGTGCTTCATCTGGGAGTGAAAACACGACAACTTGGCATTTATTAATGAATGACTGTGACTGGGTCACCTTATTTGTAATTGCAAATCTGCCTTTCAACTGACTTGATGCTATCTTATTTTGTTCCTTTCACTATATAGACGGCTGGACATCCTTCTTGTACCTTGGCGCTAGCTGGATGACGGGACCTCATCATGATAAGCCAATGTACTGTACCCTCTCTGGTCCTCCCAGTGCTTTTTATATGGGTTAAGGCCAGGTAGCGCTTCGTGGTAAAATAGCTAGTTGGTGTCTCACAAATGGGCATTTTTTTCTTTTTGCATTGGTCCATTATAAACTGCCACTATTATAACCAATTTCTCAGTGCCAGTGTACATACGCAGTTCTAGTAATAATTAGTTTCCCTAAGCCTTACAAAATGTACCTGTAGGTAGTCATTGCTATGTAAGAACTCAAAAATTAAGTCTGCTGTGTCATACAAGTATACCATACATAAGTAAAAATTTGCTACAGCAGTGTACATTACACCTTGCTTCCCTAATGCACAAATGTTTTCAAGCCAGTATTTGATTAGATTGGTATTCTAAATGTTTTCTGTGTGATTTAGTTTCTTTACGGGAATTTACTGTACAGCATCAGCAAGCAGTCTAATTTAAGATTTATGTGTGCTGTAAAAGGTGTGCTTTGCCGCTAGAATTGATAAAACATGGGTCGAGGCTTCCATACAAGGACAAACTTCAATTTCGCTCTACCACCATCAGCACTTGGCTGGCGCTTGCAAAATGAATCACATCAGGTAGCTTGTGCCAGACTGTTTTTAACCTTATTGTGAGGAGATCACAAAGTGATGTGTGGAGGCGCCTGCGTCTGAGATGTAGATTGCGCTGCAACATATGTGCATGTAGAACAGGCATGATGCTGAGGGTTCCAGCAGTTTGCTGAGGTGCTTTTAAAATTTTTTCATAACTGCAATTTTACCTGTGCTGTTTTTTATCACCTATTTCAATAATATCATTGGAGGTGTTATCAGAATTTAGCAATCTATTTGCCCTAGCCCATTAGCCTGCCACATTTGCCTTTTCACTAGGTGGGAAATTATTCAGCATGGACCATTACTTGAATACACCTTTTTGTGTGCAGTGGCTTCTCAATTGCGAGTCAACATAGATTCTCAGAATTACCTGAGGCTATAGATGCACTGATGAATTTGCTACCTATATGAATAACTTTACACTTTCTTGCGCAAACAGCATGTTAACACTTCCAAGACAGTGGGCAATGTTATCGTTTGATCACATCATGAGATACTTTCAATTTTGTATGACGCATCATCCAAGGTGTTGCATCATTTGTGTGAGGTATTGCCCTAATCCAATTAGGGTCACATGAAAATATATCAACAAAAGTGATTGATCCAGCTAGGAGTGTTGCTTTGGAAAAATACTTTATCACCAGTCCTCCTTTGCACGCTACCTGCTTACTGTGTACTGTGTCATGTTTAAGTTTGAAAGAAAGGCAACAGCTAGGCAGCGCAAAATGCCAAACTTGCTTTTAGTTCAACAATTTAAAACGCTATTTAACTTTTTAATTAAGTTAGTATCTCATTTACCTGCAGAGTGAATTACTGTTTTAAACTGATCATATTTTGCAGGAAGCTTCTCAGAATTGTGTGACAGGTTGATGAGTGGCTTTTTAGCCACAAAACAGCATAAAATAATTTAAAGGCTGACTCTGCTATGCAACTTAATGACTATATGCCAGGAACAAGGTCTCCGAGTTGTGGCGCTGGCTGACATTCCCAGGGTTCTACTAGAACACATAAATACCCAAGAAAGTGGATGGGAAAACGACGCCGCTGTAGCTCAATTGGTAGAGCATAGCACGCGAAATGCGAAGTTTGTGGGTTCGGTTACCACCTGCGGCAAGGTGTTTTTTCATCCACTTTAGTTTTCATTAATTTATCGTTTCTTTATTTCATTTATTAAGCACAAGTAATTTCCCCTATGTTGTCCTTGGTGTCAGTGTTTGTTGGCTTCTTATGATAGGAAATATACTAGTCATTTTAAACATCATCGCAAACATACCTTAAGATACCCGTAATTTAAGAGAAAGGAGTGCTTAAATTTATTTTTATTGTGAGCCAGACTTCTTACTTAGCACATATTACTAATTGAAGTTCCAATTTCAATATTCCCATTTCCTCCCTCACCTTTTTTCCCCTCTTCTGTGCAGGTATTGCTTGCCTATGTCTACAAGAACCGTCACGCGTGGCCTGTGACAGCAAGCTTTTGTGGGCAGCAAGTGCTCTCCTACGAAGGCTGGCCTACTCTGGCAGCGGCAGCAATCATCTTCAAGATTTATCCATGATCACCTTTGCTGCTATTTGTCACTCTTGTTGATTACACTTTCTGCATCTTTTCTAATTTATTAGGTAATAAAGTATGAGTATGTGACATGGCGTGAAGTTGATGTCTTGCTGCATTTTCGCGTGCAATCATCTTTTATGCATGAAAAGCTCATCATACAGTTTATGAAAAAAAATAACAGCATATTATGATTTATCTTTCAGTTCTGGTAACATGCAATGTACAAGGAATTCACTAATGGATGGTATGCCAAAGAACGGGCCATTATTTCTGCGTGATGCTGTGCAAGCATGTGGCGTTACTTACAAGAGGCACCCACAAAGTAAGTTACAATTTACATTTAAATGAAGCATGGACATCAGAAAAAATATATTTATATTCCTAGTTAGAGTGGTTCGCAGAGTTTTTCCAGATGTGTACTATCCATTATTTTTTAACTCATTGCAGCACAGTGTTCTGTTTCGTATACTGGTGTAAGGCTATTGTGCCCCCTGTAGCTGAAACCAGGATGTAATTTTTGCCTGAACTGCAGCATCACTGACAAAATGTTTCTTTGCTAGAACCTATTTCAATTTGGTGGAGACCCAGCAGGGCGAAGTTTTGTCAATAATGACGTGTTTCACGCAGAGATGTTCTTGTTTAGGTCAATGGGTGAACATCGGAATGATATCAGCATACAACACAGATCTTGTTTTATTTGCAAAATAATTCTGACAGGCGGCATTCAATTAATTGGTCTAATTAAAAAGCACTAATTGACCAATGAGACTGTACTACACCATTCCCATGGTTCACATCTGGAAAAACTACCTGTGCATCACTCTATCCGACAACATAAACTTTTTTTCTGATGTCCATGCCTCGTTTAAAATAAATTGTAACTGTGGGCAAACGTCGTGCTACTGTAACAGCTGCCGCAAAAATTTGAGGGAATGTCTAATAAAAGTCTTCAGTTGTTCTTGCCAAGCTGTCCATTAGCCAACTTTTAGCGTAACGTTAGCAGGGCTTACTGAAGTACTTCTAGACGTCCATGGCTACAAAATGTCTTGATCAAGACAGCTACTAGGCTTTTGAATTAGCCGTTCAAGACATCTTTTAGACATCAAATAGCTGCTTGCGTGTTTCGTGGGGAGCTCCCGCAAAGCCTCCCCGCCAAGCGCGTCCAGGCGTGTTTCAGTGCCACGTGTCTTCGTGTGTGCGTGTGTGCCCACGCTTGTCAAAGCGCGGCAGCCGGGGAGAGGAGCTCCCCAAGTGTGAAGCGAGGAGGTCTGATCGGCGCCGGGTTGGCGGATGCGTCACTACACTCGTCTCAACCTGTCTCTCAGCGTGTCCGTGCCCAGTCACGTGCGCATCTGACGAGACGTTCCTCCTTGCCCTCAGCTGCGAGACTATAAAAGCAGCTGCCCCCCGGACGCCGAGGGAGGCTCCGATTTCCTCTGTCGAGTAACGTGCTCTCCCGTCTCTCCACTTCGGTCGACCTGACCGCCCGCTCTTTTGCGATGCTAGAATAAACAAGTTGTTCTGTTACCAGTCGACTCATGCTTTGCCGGGACCTTCGGATGCGTCCAGTTGTGCCCCAGGCCGCCAGGCCAACGCTACCCTTGGGGCTTGCGACCCATTTGCAACAACGGGCGTCAGCACTGAGGTTTCCAACACTCGTGCCAGCGCCGAGGTTCAAACAACCTGCAACTTCTGACCAAGCATGGGCGACGCTGGCCAAAAGATCGAGTTCCGTCAGTTTGCCCTTAATCAGGTTCCTAGCCATGTCAATTCCATTTGTGCCAAGTGTAATTTTTCTTCTATAAATGCAAGCTTTTTCATTGCCCATTTTTATTATTAGAGATCATTCATCCTCATGCAAACAAAGGTCAACCGATTCTTCGCTGATACTTAATACCAGTCACTGTCTAGTAACCTAACATATCTGTAGCAGTATCTTCTAGTGTATGTTGACATGCACAATTCATCTCCTGAAATAGCTGATGCAGCATCGGCATGTGTCTTGCATTAATTTATGCACCATTTTACTTTTCTTGATGTTTTTAGCCTTCAATGCTTGCAGAGCAGAGTGGCTTCTCTCTTGAATGAAAGCTTTCTCATTTTCCATATTCCTAGTCTCGTTGATGATTGCTCTTCTTCCTCGATAGCCTGGGTCTTTGCGCAAGCTACACTGAAGTGATTGATTGCAGAATCTGGTTTTGCTACCCCACTTGGTTGTGGTAACTGTGTTACGTTTGTCGGATGTGGGGGCCTGGTCAGTTGCATTGGTAAGCAGTCCCTCGAGGTAAGCATTTGCTCCTACAGTCCGCAAAGTGACATAGACTCCCAGTGAACACACACCGCAACTGGTGCTCCCCGTTCGTACTGGCCTGCTGCAGCCATAGGCAAATTGTGCTTGTGGCCTACCTCGGCCATGATTTGCTCAAAACGGAGACCAGCATATGTGCTTACATGGTTTGAAGTGTATGAAGTTGATAGCCGTATGGGTGGAAAGGCCCACAAGAATGGCATGCCGAAAGTGATGCCTACAAAAACGACTTGTCCACATTGAGACAAAGTGGGACACAAAGTGTGAGCCACACATTAGCGGCCTTCGAAAGAAAATAAATGTGCAGGTTGGAAAGGAGTTAACGCTAAAATGCCGGGTAGTCCATGTCGCTGTGTTGGTTGCGGCAGCAGATGCCTGCATCACCTGATTGCTTCGCAATGGAAGTTGCTCATCTTCAACGGCAACTGTTGGTTCGAACAGGTGCGAGGCTCTGTCCAATCTGTTTGTACCGCTGGTTCTCGCTCGTTACCAGACCACCACATGCGACAAAGGCAAGCATTACGCCTGTAAGATGGTTCATAGCCAATGTATTGTCTGAGCCTCATGCGGTGACTGATTGCTGTTTAATTTTGCTGTTATGTCACTTGGTTACGGTCACATTGTTATGTTTTTCGAATATTGCGGCCTGGTCGGTTGCACTGGGAAGCAGTCTCTCGAAGTAAGCATTCGCTCCTGCAGCCTGCACAGCGACATAGACTCCCAATTTTCATTCACCGTGATTCGTGCTCCTCGTTCGCCCTTTCCTGCTGCAGCAATGGGCTAATTGTGCCTCTGGCCTTTCTTGGCCCCGATTAGGCATGAACGGAGACCAGCATACGTGCTTACATAATCCGATGCGTGAAGTTGATAGCCAGATGGTTGGAAAGGCCCGCAAAAGTAGCTGATGAAGGCGATGCCCACGATAGCGACTTGTCCATATTGAGACAATGTGAGACACCAAGTGTAAGCCACACATTAGCGGCCCCCGAAAGAAAAGAAACGTGCAGGTTGGAAAGGAGTGAACGGCTAAAATCCGGGGTAGTCCATGTTGCTGTGTAGGCTGCGGCAGCAGATGCCTGCGTCACCCTTGCTTCGCAATTCAATTTGGGCATTTTTAACGGCGACTGTCGCTGCGAACAGGTGGCACACTCTGTCCAATCTGCTTGGCCGCTGCTTGTCGCTCGTTAACCTGACCACCACGTGCGACGACGATGGTGAGCCGTTTACGAGCTCGCGTCAATGATTCCAGCGTATCTCGACATGCAAATTTTATTTCTGCTATTGCACGAGAATGTACACTGCTTGTCTTCTGCCAATAAAGTCGCACGTTCTGTACACTCACTTGTGGCTTGTTTGTATGGGCGTCAGTAGAGGCTCTTGGCAATTAGAACGCACCAGCTATGCGGCAGCGAAGGCATTGAGGCATGCTCCATAGCCGGCAGGGCAAGCACGGCGCGTACCAGGGTACGCGACCGACAAAAAACGGCCATATTAGATTGTGCACTTCCACTTCCGGATTGAGCTACGTCATCTGGCGTCCACCTAAGTTTCATGCGCTGCCGCTGCTTATTTTCGAACCACTGCGGAAGGTACAGTTTCCCTTCTCTAAGTTGGTTCTTTATTCTATGGTGACTCGTTAGAGATTTCCGAGCACTAATCTATCTCTTCAGCTTTACTTACTATTTGCAACTTAGGAGGGTGATGATCTGAGCTAGTTGGTTCTCCATTTTAGACTGTGTGGTGCAGTGTGAAGCAGGACAGGGGACACAGGAAAAAACGAGGACAAAACGCTTACTGCAGACTCAAATTTTATTGTCTGATACAAGGTGTCATATAGAAGAAACAGAGGGGAAACGACGTCAAAATATATATGTAAAAAACAAACAATAAAGATGAAAAACATTATAACGATGCCATCACCGCTCACTGTTCGCACTGCCATTGTCCAAGAATGCCAACTGATGGCTTACTTATGCACGGGCATACTTCACGTGGCATGCTAGCTGATTCAATGATGATGCGCATTCGATCGCCCATATGGGTGAAGATTACTTTTGTTTTTCCAAACAGAGGGGTACATCCGCATGTGCTGCAATGCAGGGCTTCCTTTCCATTCTTAACATTATTTGCATGTTCATGCAGATGATCGTTTGGACACCTGCCTTTCTGACCAATGTAGCATGCGCCACATTTCAAGGGGATTCCGTATGCAACGCTCAGCACGCGATCCACGTAACGGTTGCGGTGCTTGACTTCACACGGCTTTTTCTTTCTTGATAGGGCTGCTTTTCTTCGATATCAAACAAAGCTTGCATGGGGCAGAAAACACTACACGTACACCAACCCGCTCACCAACTTTTTAAGTCGATGGGAGATTTGATGCTTGTATGGAATCACCCCAACCTTACATTCCTTTTCTGTGGGCTGCTTTTCGGTGACCATGGCTTCTCTGTTAGGTTTTCTTCTTTTTCTGTGGATTGCCTTAGCTACTGAGACGAGTAATCCATCAAGATAGCCCAGGGCTTTCAGGTGTTTAGTCTGTGGTGGCAGGACTGGTCTAATGCATTAGAGAAGCAGGCCTGAACAACAGACCTCTTTGCCAGTTTACTGTGTGCTGTTGAAAAGGGCAGGAGTGGCTTGTGCGCTCGGGGTTCATATGTCCAGCAAACATGATCATTAGAACACACAAGCTTGAGGTCGAGGAAACGAAGGGAATCATCTTGTGGCATTTCATGTGTTAAGACCAGGGCGGATAGACATTCTTATACCATCCAGTTGTGATGAAGTGGAGAACTCCAAGGCACCACACTGTAAAACTACCAATAAGTCGTCCATATATCTGAAGATTCTGAGAACCTTAGTTCCTTCTAATTGTTGCTGCAAAGCTCTGTCTGATTTTGCCAAAAACAGGTCACTCAACAAATGCACAACACAATGGACACTCCTTTGTTCTGAAGATATATTTCGTCATTGCATTCCACGTATATGGATTCAAAGTAAAACTACACCAGAGTGAGGAAATTTCCTGTGCTTAACCCTGCTCGGTCTTGAAAGTCAACCTTACCGAAATCTTCAATGCATTCGCCGATGCATTCCAACAGCCTACTGTGTGGGAACGAGTAATAAAGGTCCTTAATGTCGATCGAGAATGCAACAAGCTTACCACATTCATTAAGCTTAAGAAAATTAATCAAAAACAGGTTCTCTGTGGATAATGACTACAGATTTTGTTGCAGGAACAGCCCCACTTCTTTCTACCATGCTCCTCTTTCTGAAACGATGATGCGGAAGAGAAAACCAGATTTTCTAGTTTTTGCCGAAAAGAACATCTCTGAACCCGCGTTCTTGCTTTTCTTGATTTGTTTTTCCAAGGCATGTAATTCTAAATCCTGGCAAATTTGCTTCGCCCTAGCCTTCACTTTCAATAAATTCACACCAGTACGAGTGAAATACTGAGCTAATGGCATTCCGAAATTTTCTTATTTTTTATGTCATTTTCCCTCAGTTTTTTTCTATATAACACCTCGTATCAGACATTAAAATTTCAGTTGGCAGTAAGCGCTTGTCGTTTTTTCCTGTGTCCCTTGTGCCGCTTTGCACTGCTCCACACAGTTTACTATTTGCCTTTAGTGTCGCTTACAACACAAAGGCTTAGAATATGTGGTATAATTTAGATGTAGTACCTATGCAGGCATGAATATGACAAGACACTTCTTGAATTGTAAACAGAGTGATGCAGCTGCTGGAGCAGCCAGCATTTCCATAATGATGATTTTCTTCCCATTGTGTGCCACATGTGCACCTACATGTGGTCCAGCTTCAAAGTCCAACGCTCAAAAGTAACTGACACTAGCATTCCAATTTACGAACCAGTATAGCAGCATGCAGCTAACTTGGGAGCGACTAGTGATGTGTTGTCGTGTTTAGTAACGTGCGAGCAATGGCCAGGCTGCTTTCTAAGATGAGATGGTGATGCTAACAAGCGATGCAACAGGAAAAAAAAGTGAAGACTGTTTTGCCATTCCAGCAATATACATGCACCCTTACATCTTCCACTGTCTGCTTTCTTTGGATGTGGAGCGCCTTTAACCTAAAAAGATAACACACTGACCCATTAAGGAGTGCAGCGGGTCACTAAGGAAGTCTATATTCTGGGTTGGCCATTTATACTGCTATCGCTTCATGATACACATGCCACATCGATGGAAAGCAGACGACAGAATGCACAGGGTTTGATGTGCTTTGTTGGAATGGCAGAACCATCTCCACTTGCTCCTTGACTGTGTTACTCGTTATCACTAGCTCAACCAGGAGAGCACACCAGCCACAACTTGATATTCATATCGAACATATTACATAAATACACAGGCGTACCCTTTACAGAGTGACACACATGCTTCACAGGTTCATTGCGCACAGCCTTAACTTGCAGACTTTGAAGTCAAAACAGCACAAAAACATGGGATGAAGCAAAAAGACTGACAACACAGTGTTGACCTGTGCCTAATGTTTATTGAGCATTGTGTAGAGAATATACATTTACACTGATAAGTGGGCTAGACAAGTGTAAGGGCAATCTGCACATGCGATTCCATATAAAATGCCACTAACCTAGCTGTGCACTTCGAGATAGTACATCCAAAAGTTTGGCCTCTTTATATCAAACAGATTAATTTAAGTTGTGCTAACCCATCTTGTGCCTTTATTTGTTATCCTATATGCTTAGTATACGCCATTCATTCTCTGGTTTTTAGACTGTCATAGAATGTTTATGTTATCCTTAATGAAGTGCACATGATAACAAAGAAGAACATAGCATGTGTTTGCATCCCTTCAGTAAATCTGTTCAACAAATTGGCCACATTTTTTTACTTCGAATTCAATCTAATCCCCTTCTCAAAATCGCCATTGCCTTGTGTTGCCCTTCTTTCCAATCCTGTTTGATAAGGTACCGACCATTTCTCAGCTTTGGTCAAGTTCTCAGAGTGCATCCTCTCGCCGATGTTTACCAATTGTGGTACGCAGGTGCGCGTCAACCGTGTTACCAGACCCGCCAGACAGGCTGGTTAGTCTGTCCTCGTGTGTCATGCGGGGAGCTTTTGTCTGCCCCCTTGTGTGGCGATTCCCCGAAAGTGCACATGTAGTTTCAGCATGTTTCGAGGTGGTTTACCTTAGTCCCGAGAAAAGTTGCTGCGCAACAGTGAAAGTCGTTCGGGGACGAACAGACGAGGAGGCAGTGTGGGACGGATGCAGTCATCGGAAGGTAAGAGCCCAGTGAGTGTCCCCATTGGCCGAACGTGATGAAACTTGTACAGGCTGCCGATTGGACGAAAATGACGAGACCTGTACTGGCTCGACGATTGGCTGAAAGCGATATGACCCCGACGGACTGAAGGGCTTATAAGCCAGTGAACCATTGGAAAGGGAGAAACGTTCAGAGACATGCTTCTTGCCGCGGGCCACAGCGCACGATTTGCTGCCGGCCAATGATGACTTCTCTTTTATTTTACTTGTTTCTAAGTCCTGTACTTAAAGTAAATAAATCTTTCATTCTTAAAGTCCACCTTACCGTCGGCCAGCTCCTGCACTCAATGGATGCATACTTCACATGTAGCACGCAATAAATATCAACTGCAGGTCGTTGCTCTGTTCATCTTGTTTCGTGTCATACTTTTACGCTGTTTTTGCTCCAAGATGCACCAGATAGCCCACTTTAACACCTTATTTCTAATGTTTAAAATACTTGTTTAGATTGACTCTTCTCTACTTAGCCCAGCATGACATACAATCATAATTGTTCAGTTAAAAGGGTGTGAGAACCTTGAATGTTGCTCACAAATTTCAACATCTGCACAACTCAGTACAAGTGAAGCACAGTTAAGTGGGCTTCCAATATCTGAAACTAGTTGTGAATTTTCTGCCAATGTATTATTTTCTTTACTCAGCTGTTTGCTCTTGTACTGCAGCATGCGGTTGCTAGATCAGCACTGACTACTATTCCACTACATAAACAATGCTGTCACCTTTACACTTTAGGCACCATAAAGGAAGATGCTGCACCCTGCTTGAAACTTGACTTCCACTAATTGGACCCCGACAGGACCAATGAAACTGATCGAATTATCTGGCGAAAAAATGTCGCAGTCACAGCCAACAGGTGAAGCATCAATTGTAATGGCAAATTAGTAGACAGCTATACGAAGTAAGGATAGTAGCTTTATCGGCCATATAAATTCGCAAACATTCGCTTACTAACTAAATTAACAAGCGTGGTGCCAAGTGCACACAGACATAAACACATGTCACTCGATGATTGCGGACACTCGCTCAGGAGAGGCAGCAGCAGCAAGCGAATTGACCTTTGTGCTGTCTCTCGGTTTAATGTGAACTAAGCAGCAACAACACAGCGTACAAGAAGCTACGAGCCCGCAGTGCAGCTAGACTAATCTGTCTCCATTACAGATTCCTTTCAAGATAGGACTCACGTGGCAGTGCTCAGCCAAGTTATAAGCAGCTGCCGCTGGAGTAAAACTCCCCCGTCCAGTTGCCTTGCACACAGTGAAAGACAGCGTGTATCCTCCCCCCCCCCCCCCCTTCCTCGTCCGAGATCAAGCCACCGCCCTTGGCTCACCCTCCCGCCCTTTCAGTCCCACCTACAGCATGCAGTGTGGGACCATGATGTTATCACAATTAAGACTATGTACAGAACATCACGCTGACAGTAGAAATGCACCTGGAAGTGTCCATATAGTTACTATCATAATAAAATGCCAAAACGCACCTCTGATTCATCTAGCAGTATTGGCCCAATTCTAACGCCCCAGAATCAAACGCGCACCCACTTTCTATGTGCCCAAAGTGTAAAACAAACATAAAAATGACATTCAAGCTCCTAAATAAAGCCAACACCAAATGCACACCTAACCTTTTATCAAGTAATATAGGCAAGGTTATAATATGCATTACACAATGGCAATTGGTTTCCTAAATCGCCGCATTTCATCATGCAGTAAAGCACACGAATGCCGCAAAGCATTTTTTTTTGTGTGTGTGTGTGTGTGTGTGTGTGTGAGTGCATCCATCTGCACCGCATACCAATTTTAGGCCCAATTTTCTAGAGAAGGAAAGGTGCATGCGAGAATGGGGTAAATACCATAGACAGACATTGTGAGCTAAGGCTGAAAATAGGTGTTTTCAATGATGCATGGCATGTGTTGAATGCATTTACTTTCCTCTAAGCTCCGTCGAGACTGATGCTGCCGCTATAAGGTGTTGCTACTGGGGTTACTAGGGATAAGGCGGGTGTGTGCTGATAGGTCAAGTTTCAATTATCTGGCAAAGGCCAATTTTAGGATCGAACTAACGAAAGATTGGGCCAGTGAAACGAGTGGGCGCTGGCCAGGACCTTCGGCCTGGATGGAATTTCAATGAAGCAGAGTCGAATTAACAGAATTCTATTGTATTTTATTATGCAGTTTCTGGTCCATCAAATGTCTATATAATATGTACAAATATAAGTAATCATGTAATGTACCTCCCTTGGCAAATTTCGGTAAAAGAAGTATACAAAATAATCTATTAGAAGAGTTAAGTGCTGGGCTAGTTGGTGATTCATACTGAAAAGATTTTGCGCCAAAAAACAACAAACACAAGAAAGACGACGACACCACGGGCGCTACTTCAACTGTTTAATGAGGGTGAAAGCACTCGACATATATAGCCCTCCACAACACCGCGCATGCGTACAAGGCAACATGGAGTACAAGGTTTTATCAGAGTAGGCGTGATAGAAACTTCAGCTCAGCATCGTAAAGAAAAACCGACGTATCACTAACACAGTTCGGACCCGCTTTCTTGATGTAGAAGGCTTCCAATGTTTCACGTGATCTCTGATGCTTGCCTCTACCCAAAATCCTCGCATCGCGGAACCGTGGTAAACAATTGGCGCAAGCCCTGCAGTGATCCACAAGTCGCTCACCTTCATTATTCTTTATAGCTTTTGCATGTTCCCTAAGTCGGTCGTTGACACAACGCCCCGTCTGTCCAATGTAGGATTTCCCGCAGGACAGAGGAATTTCATATACCACGTTTGTGGCACACTTTACGAAACGCTGACCATGTTTCTTCTGACAGCCAGGCATTTGGCTTTCGCAAGTTATGCGACGGCTTAGCTGGGCAAGCTTTTGGGGAGGGGAGAACACCACCGGTACATTATACCGGTTAGCCACTTTTTTCAGGCTGTGCGTGACTTTATGGATGTATGGGACCACTATAGGCCACTCTTTTTTCTTCGGCTCTACCCTACTTACCCCAGCCTTCAACTTCTTCAAAAGCGTTTCTGCCACAGGGACCAAGACCGACTCAGGGAAGCCAGCTGCAACGAGCCTGCCCAATTGGTTGTCAAAACTTGCTTGCATCTCATGGACACACGACTTCCGGAGCGAAGACTCTAGGCAGAGGTTCGCAATGCCTCTTTTCACTACCTTTGAGTGGGCCGAATTATACGGCAAGAGCCCTTTTTGCGCAAGAGGGGAGTAAGCCCAACAAATGTGCCCATCTGAAAACTTTAACTGTAAATCTAAAAACTGGAGCAAACCATTATGCGGTAACTCATAAGTAAAACAAAGCCCTTTCCCCAGGTTTCTAAAATCATCTAAAACACTGCTCACTGTAGCCTCATTCGAAACGGAGCTCTGCTTGTTTAAAACCACTAAAAAGTCGTCAATGCAGCGAAATACTTTAAGGACTTTGTCATTAATAAAATGATTAAAACTATCGTGTAAAGAGCGATCGATAGATGGTAAAAAGATATTGCAAAGTATAGGGGCTATGCAAGAGCCTATGCATATGCCTTTCTTCTGCAGGTAAGGTTGCTCGTCAAACAAGATAAAAGTACTTCGGAGATAAAATTCTAAAAGGACTAAAAAGTTATCAACAGTGACAACAGTGATGATTTGTTGTTTTTTGGCGCAAAATCTTTTCAGTACAAAATAATCATTAGCAAAATTCGTAGTTGTTTGTTAAGTATATCAAGAAGCAGCACTTATTTCTTTCTCTCTGACTCATGCACTATGACTGTGCTGTACTATGTAAGGGTTAATGAATAATAAGCAATAAGGAAGACCTGACTAGTATTCCTCAATTATTTGTTCAGGTATCACTTGACTAATACAATTTTTTTTCCCTGTTTCATAATACTCTCGAAGACACTCTACATTACACATGATTTTTATGTGTAATGACAAATGTGAAAAAGGGAGCAACAGTTACAAAATCCCTTGCACCGCCGTATCGAAGCATCTACGTGTCTCCGCACTGTTCAGTGGCTCCCGAGAGACCTTCAGCTTTTCTGCACAGTCCCGGCACATCTTGAGTGTCCAGGTGCAAGCGGGCACCACCCTCTGCTGGCACCATGGTGGTCTTGTTGCTCATTGCAGCTGCTTGCTGAGCCACCTCCTCAATGCTCCGCAGCTTGGCTCGTAGTTGTTCTCGCAAAACATCTTGTCGGGCCAGCTCTTCCTTAAGGGCCTGCTGTCGTGCAGTCTCCTGAGTGTACACACAGAATTTATAGCAGTATTTGCGGAAAAAAGAAATTCACCCAGAAAATACATAAACAAAATAGCACTGTTTCTAGATATTACCATGATGTTCATGGACTATCTAGCATTCTGGCATTACTTGCAGACATCATTTAATCAGTGCTAAATTTTTTTCTCTAAGCATTCAAAAGTTATAAAAATGGTATAGCTGCATCCTGCCTCAAGTCCCTTGAGTAAGTCATGTGCGCAGAATGAACATTGGCAGAACAGAATGAACCAGCGAGATCGTGCATTTAATTACAAGCATGTTTCTCTATCGTTGCCACTACCTGTGGATGTGGGAAAAGGGTACTACTACACCACATCATCTAGTTCATGCAAAGGTCGCACCAAGCAAACAGCGCAAGGAGAACATAGTGTCACGAGCATACCTTACATTCACTCTTTGTCACAGACTTAAAAAAAGTAAGCAGTCAATCTGAGGTCAACATGTTTACAGTTGGCAGTAAGCTACGAAAGATATGCACCTCCATGCAGAACATTTGAAGTCAACATGAAAACTTGACAGGTGTTATGAAGGCACACAAAGAAGTTTATAGTATGCCATATCAGAGAAGTGTATAAAATTACATTTAGTTGCAATGAACGAGAAGAAGAATGGGATTGAGATCTGAGAGACTCAATTTTTTGTTTATCGCAACAATATGAAGTGACAAAGGTCCACGGAAGCCATAGCAGACGTTAATTGGTATGTTTAAATTAAATGTATAAACAATAAAGTGAAGTGAAATAAAAGTGGCTGAAAAGAAATCTTGCCAAAGCTAGGGGTCAAACACACATCCTTCACATTGCACACGCGATGCTCTTATCAATTAAGCTATTGGGGCACCATCCTGCGCCCATTTTATTCGGTGCTTGTGTACGACATTAGCCCTGGACATACAGAATGTAGCCTCAAAAACCTATCGAGTGAGTCGTTGACTGGCAGAATGCTGTCTGACCACCAGTACACTGTCACAGATGTCATGACAGTGTAATGCAATCCCAATTTCAAAGACAGAAACGTTCCATGCTGTCACAGGAATGAAGAAGTGCATCTTACAGTCAAAGCATGCCATATAAATAATTGTGGTAGCATGAGCGTAAGTCAGCCTTCGATTATCTTCTGTAGAGAACTGTCATGCCTTTCAAGAGTGAACATATGGCGTCCATGGTTGACAGCTCAGTGCTGCCTTCCCTGGGGCACGTGCAAACATTTTTTCTTGTTGTCCTTCACATCCACTACAGTGCGGCCTTTTAGTTCATAGCAGGCATTTATGCCACCCTTTTCATTCATCTTGTGTCCACATTTTCCACTGCTGCCTTTTTAAAATCACGTCTAAAACAACATTCTTCGGGATGCCGTGAAACAAACCACTGCTGTCAATGATAAGGAAGCTTTTTCCTTCATTACCCACAAAAAATAAAAGCTAAGGTATCAAGACACTTTTGAAGTAACAATTTCCTTCAAAAAATTGAATTTTTCTTTTAATTTTATGGTTTTATGCAATCAAATGTACTCCTCTACCTATCGCCAAAAGAATATTGGCTCTACCTTATGCCGTTCAAAAGTTACGGGCTAATTTGCAGTATATACCGTAATTTGTGGAACTTAAACTGACAGATTTCAGTTGTACATTTCTTACCTTTATATTCTAGATCGATAATATGCAAGTATAATTTTCTCGCAAACATCAATTATATGATGTGAAAAACGTAATAGTTTACAATATTTCGGTAATATATTGCTTAACGGGCCCCTCACTAGGTCTGGCCATTTTGAGCTGACAAGCACAGAGAACACAATGCACGATAACGATCATCTGGAAAGTATTACATCGCTACGCGCCATGGAAAGGCCTGAAATTTCAAGCCGAACACCATTTTCCCTTCTCCTCGTGGTCACCTTGATCCAAGCCAGAGGATGATGTACACATGCTAGTGCGCCTACGTACATATGTTTGAGCTCTGACATCCCTCATGGAGACACTTCAAGAATTATTCAAGGCAACATCTGTTATTTGAGAAATATGTTGCTTGAACAGATGAATTAAAGCTTAGCGAAATAATAAAATATACAAACTAAATGTCTTCATGTTTTTGTTTTACTTTGCATCGCAGCAAGAGAGATGTACTTCCGTTTCGTCTGCTTGTTCCAACGTCGCGTATGCAGACGCCGAAACAGTCATTTTCTAGCGTGTTCCAGCATGGGATCATGCTCTGTGATTCGCTTATGTCTGTCTCAGTATTCGTGTAGCACTGACTCATACCGCTAGTCAGGTGTCCTCGTGCACAGCGCGCAAAATTGTGCGCTGCGCGAAACGAGACAATCACAACAGCTCGAGCACGACGTTGTCAGTGGAAGTGCACTGCACCACAAAAAGCGAGGTGAACAAAAGTATGAAGGCGGGGCTCGTGACGTGCGCGTCGCGCAATCCTCGAGCTCCGGTATAAGAAAACGCAGAGAAGGAATTTCGCTTGCACAGGCTAGACGAGGCAAGTGGAGAGAGCGTATGTTTGCAGTAAAGCTCGCCTCTTGAAATCATGGGTTCGTGGCACTGAAATATTTCTATCTAGGCATTAATGAGCCGATTTGAAAAATTTTTGCGGCAGAACGCTCCCTGGAGGACACGTAACAACTTCCAGCGTATAACCGAAGTTTGCCGTGTGGCCTGGTGAGGGGCCCTTTAAATTTCACATAAGAAGGCACTTCACTGGCCTGATCTGGCAATAGCCGTAGGAACAGTCCACATTTCAGAAGCGCCAGCAATCAGAGCATATGGAAGCATTTACTGGTGAGCAGTTGAGATAAGCAAGAGATGGTTTAGAGCATCGATGGGGGGAAAAGGAAGAAAGAGATGGACAGAACCAGAATCGTTACAGGCACAGGTAGCTAAAATTTGTATATAGGTTTAGTGAAGAAAGAAAAAAATCAAGGAAAGACAGGCAATACGCTAGACTGTGGTAGATGTAAAACCTGTTTAGATCAAGTAGGCTAGGTGAATATTTGTTGCATACCCTCCCCCCTGCCCCATATATCTGCCACTTTCACAGCAGGAACCACACAACTTTAGATGCATTCCAGGAAATTTAATTGAGCTCCACTTTCTTTTCATGAAGGCATCTTGTCAGATATCTGATTGAGCAAAGCAGCCCGGAAAGAAATATGAGGTTATAAATGGGTAAAACACGACGAGGAGGATGCTCAAGAAGAGGCTTGTTACATCTCTAAAGAGTATTAGTCCTCGGGCGCTTTGCTTTATTCCTATCATTCAACTTATAATTCTCATTCTCGTTTTTCTTGAAACGAAAATTTGACAATTTTTCCACTGCAATATCATTTATGGACCTTTACTCGAGGAAAATTTTCTAAGGAAACTTGGCAAGCTGTCTTATTATGTATCAAGGTAAGTGATCAACTAGGATTATTAAATTCCACTCATTTTATATTATTGCCAGTTTTCTCAAAGTATTGCTTTGTCAAAAGGCAGTTTTTCTTTGTGTTTTCAGTTTTTTTTCTCGATAATTCCACAAATATGCATCACATGTTTTTTATTCTGGTTTATTGCACAGCTCATAGGTAGTCCTTAATTAACTCTAAAGCATCTTGGGATAGAGCAATTGGTTTCAAAGGTACCAATGCTCGAGTGCTGGACAATTTATTTATTGGCACCTTTTAAAGAAAGCAATCGAAATAAAAAATGACATTTTTTTAGAACATTAAATGCATAAATAGCATTAAAACAGTCTTTTTGACAAGGGACACCAATACCATAATTTTATCTACTACATAAAAATTTTGTGTCTCCTCGTACGTTAAATGAAGAAGGCTTAGCAAGCAATAGACCACCAACAAACACAAAGCTAATAACTAAATTGGATTGGCTTGACTCTTCAAATGCAATGACCTTGTGGATAGACAAAGTCCAAGAGGCTTAGCCAGAAATGAAATTTGTGGCTTTTAAGCACTTCGTGAAGACTAAAGGCTTTCAAGGCCATTCAACCCTTTCAGGGTAAATTTCTCTCGCCACATGTGACCACCCAGGGTCGATATTTTTTATTGCAGATTCCAATTCTGAGGGACCTATGTTGAAAAAAATTTACCGTAATTTTTCTAGGGTGACCGTAAAGTGAAAAAAAATATTTCACGTTGGTATATATGTACTGTTTATTCATGAATAACAATAAAGAAAGCAAATGAACTTGTAGGAATTAAAAAATTAATGCATTGTTATACATATAGTTCAAGGCTTAGAAAATGTGCACACGAGAATATTCCGCAAGTGTCAAATGTTCCTGCTCTTACACTAACATTTACGTTCATAGTGTAATCAAACTGCGTAGGTGAATGCACTCAAGAAAACTCTGTGGCTGTGCGCCTGTCAGAAATGCAATACGTGTGACAAACTTCCGCTAATCTTCATGCTATTGCCAACCAGAGGCGATTTGTTTTCGCGAGTATCAAAAAAAAAGAAGATGTGGAAAAGCATGCACGGCGGCATTCTTCCTATGCGCACCCTTGTGAGCACTAAACGAGCGAGAAACAGGTGGTCACCCTTTGAGCGATTAGTAACGAGATAGCCATAAGTTTTGCAAGCGCAAGAAGCCGAAACCGCCCGCGGAGCAAAACCTGTACTGACGCCCACCCACGCAGGCGCCAATAAAACAAACCATGCAACGAAAACTGAAAGGGAGGTGCAAGAAAAAAATTCTCTGTATTCCCATATAGTCGCAGCATATGCCAGAAAAGAAAAAAGGAAATTGGCACGCTCTTTAAATGTACAGACGACGCCGTAAGTATACGGCATCGCCCATTTTGGACATGTTTGTGGTGCCTTATACTGTATTTACGTCATTGGCCTTGAAAGGGTTCAATGAAACCAGGACTGCTGCGAACCCCACAAACACTTGCACACAGACAGAGCACATCACCACATTGTTTACCTAGGCATGACAAAAGGCAAGAGGTGTGGCTGAATCAACGTGGTAAGAGATAGCTGGAGGAAAGGCAATGGCTTAGTGCACAAGTCAGTAAACTGCGAAGCGCAAGGTGGAGAACAATGTATATTTGGCCTGCAACTGGGGGTGGAGCATGGAAATGCCTATGTGCAGGGATTCCAATGTGCATAGTGCCCCTACCTATCTATTAGCGTTACACAACAGCCCTTCATGACGCACCCACAGCCCAGCAGCAGTGATCAACCGTCAAGCTTGAGCTTCCTTCAACACTTGTGCCTTGCTTCGTCAGTTTGCCCTCTTTCATCGCTGTAGATGTGAGGACATTACACGCTATAAGTTGCCTACCCGAGTTGACGTAATGGTGAAATATGGTGAAGTAGGTTTACACGTCACACGAGCTCACATTCACTCAAAAGTACAATCTGCTTTTCAAGAAAAATCATTTCTCCATTAGCATTAGTGCTTTAGTGCAAAAGCAAAATAATTTCTCCATTAGCATTAGTGCTTTAGTGCCTTCCAGTTTTCTTTTTTTAAATGAAAATAAAATAAAGATGTTTTGCGTGTGAACTACAAAGAGCTAGGTAGTTCCAATATGCGACACTGCTTCTGCTCCATGCAGAGTGCTACAACAGCAGTCCATCACCCAGAGTGATGAATCCAAGTACCTTAACAGCAGATGTAGAAATATGCATGTTGTTGAAAGATGTACCATGATGCCATAAAGTATGGTAACGTACGGTTGAACTTGAATTTTATTTTTGTATCTATACAACGTGCACATGACAGGGGCACAGACAAAAAGCCATAAAATCGGCCTGACTAGGTCCGTGTCCCTTGTTGGTTTCTTTTGGCATCACATAGCAATGCGTGCATAAATACAAGATGAACAGATGTATTGGAAAAACAATATAAATATAAACAATGTGTGGATAAATGGGACTATTTGTACAAAGTTACTTTTGCACAGCGGCGAAAAATTGACATGAATGCTGAAATTGTAATTGTCATACAAGTTACGAAAAACAGGAATAGGAAAACAACAAAATGCAGACAACATAAATCACTTTTCATTTACGGGTAAAATTCACAGAAATACAAAACTAAATAAGTCACTGTGCAATTACAGCTTAGAATGCCTGTACATCAGAACAAAACACAAAGAAGAGCACTAAGCATACACGTGAATGACAATATGAGTAGCAAGTTTGGCACCTAATTGAAATAATCAGTATGGCGATTAATGAAGAGAGTTTAGAGATGGTAGTTCATGGTGCAGCATTTGATTCCCATAGTTAGTTCTTGAGTGTGGAATATGCCAAGTTTCTCTGTGACGTATACGGAAACTGCTTGTATTTAATGTTAGCCTTGACATGTGCACGAGAAAATTAGTGCTACCGTTCTGTTAAAAAGCATTTTGGCAAAATTTTATTGTAGACCGATTTTATCGGCGTTATATCTAATTGACAAAAAAGAGGATCAGTATGTACATCAAATGAAGAGCTTGAAATTGCATGGATGGCTTTCTTTTGCAATAAATATAGAATGTTTACATTATTGTAAGTCTTGTTGCCCCATACGAGGTGACAATAGTTAACATGAGATAAAAAAAGAGAATTATAAAGTAGGAGCTTCACTCTTAATGGTAAAAGGAAGCGTAATCTTATTAGTATTCCAACAACTCGTGCAAGTTTTTTAGCAATAATGTTAACATGGTCATTCCACAGCATATTCTCTTGGAATATGACACCTAAGGTTTTAACCGATAGTAAAATGTCTATGAAAGAAGCACCTATTCTTAGATGTCCGTCAATGCTATGCCTTTTGTTTTTTGGCTGAAAAAGCACGCCTTTTGTTTTGGTAGTATTAATAGTTAATGAGTTGAGTTGAATAAACTCCACTGGTTTCTTTGGGCTAGTGTATCATTAGCAACACACAGCAATTCTTTCACGTCCTTAGAAGTTATGAATAAACTAGTGTCATCGGCATAGATAACAGATTGTGCGCCAGTATTGATATTAGCTATCTCATTTATATACAGGTTAAACAATACTGGTCCTAGTACGCTTCCTTGAGGAACTCCAGAGAATATAGGCAAATCTTTTGAACAGTTGTTACCTACGACAACGGTCTGATACCTGTACTGCAAATAACTTCTAATTAAGTTCAGGAAAGTTCCCCTAAAGCCATAAATGTCAGTTTTGTTAGTAGAGTATTGTGACTAAGGGTGTCAAAAGCCTTCGAAAAATCAATAAATATACCGAGAGTAACTACATTGTCTTCAAAGCCTCGCAAAATTATCTCTTTTTGCATCAGTAAAGCTATTTCTGTTAAACAACCTTTTCTAAACCCATACTGGTAATCTGTATTTACATTGTGCTTTTTACAAAAAGGGGTCACTCTTGTATTAATCAATTTCTCGAGACATTTAGAAAAAATAGGCAGGATAGATATTGGCCTATAATTTGAAAGCTCGTTTCTGTTGCCAAATTTGAAAAGTGCTGTTACCTTTGCTATCTGCATGCGCCGAGGAAATATACCATTTGCCAATGAAAGATTGTACACGTGCTCCAAGACAGGACAGACTAGGTCTAGAACATGCTTAGCTGGGCGAATCTGCAAATCATCAATATCGCAACTTTTGCTATTTGGAAGGCTAAGAAACGTGCTGTTGATTTCATGAGTGTCATTGGGGCTTAGGAATGCACTTTCGACGACTTTTGGTTTTACATATTCTGTGCAACGAGGATCGTAGAAACTATTCACCAGCGATACAAAATGATTGTTAAAAGCGTCAGCCAATGCCATGCCTGACGTCGGCTGATTATTTATTTCTAACTCTGCTGCATTCTCTGGCTGATTGTTTACACGAAGTAAACCGTTTAGTTTTTTTCCAGGTGATATTGGTTCGCATTATTGTTTCTTCATTAAATAATTTCTCGAAATATTGCGATTTTGCTACCTTCGAGTACCATTAACGTTATTCCAGAATTTTTTGAACTCGGCTAAATCTTTGCATTCCTTGTGCCTAGGAATTGCTTGAAAAGAGCATCTTTTTGTTTGATCAACTTCAACCTACTGTCGGTAATCCAAGGTTTCCTTGCTTTTTTCGCTTTTGTTGTTTTGCCTTTAGATGACTTTCTGTAAGCGCTCTGAAAAAAGGATAAAAACAACTCGTCCGCTTTGCCACAGTCTTTTTCGTTATACACGTCTTGCCAGTTTATGCGCAATATTTCGTTGTGAAATTTCTCAAGCGTGAATGGGTTAATATCCTGAAATGTGAAGTGTTGATCTTTAGAAAGATGCGAGGGCAACACAGGTGAATTAACAAGTAGAAAAACAGGCAAGTGGTCACTGACGTGAGCAGTGATGACGCCTGATTCAATGCCTTGTGTGTCAAAATTTGCAATGAAAACATCGAGTAAACTTTGGCAGTCACCTTGAATACGAGTAGGAGCAATAATTGTATTAATGCAAGCATTTGATTGAAGTACCCGCAATGTGTCTCTGTGAAGTGGGCTATTGTGTAACATGTTAATATCAATATCACCACCCAAAACTAAACTGTAGTCGTTATCGTTAACCCAGGATAGCGAATTGTCAATGTATTTAAGAAAATTAACCACATTCCCTCCCGGTGGGCGATATACCACAGAAAGAATGCTGTGACCATGAAGAACAGTCAAAATTTCAAAGTCGGCAGTAATTTGAGTAAAGTCTTTCAACAATTCACAACGCAAGTTAGTCCTAGTAAGCAACAAAACACCGCCGCCCTTTTTATTGCACCAATTCAGATAATGAGAGACATAGTCTGATATTTGCAGCGCTTCTTCGTTGCGATACCATGTTTCGCACATCATGACAATGTCGAATAAAAAAAAACAAAAAAAGACAGCAATGCATTGAGATCATCGTCCTTATTGCGTGCAGATTGCGTGTTTAAATGTAAAAAGGATGTGCACTAATTTCTCTTAGAAAATATTTTACCAACGTCGGTTGGTGTGAACAGTCTTTCAGCCATGTTTAACCCTTTCGCTGTCACGTACGTACCGGTACGTCATCGCGCTTCCCCCCCACAGTGTCACTGACGTACCGGTACGTTCTCTATCGCGCGTTCAAAATTTCGCGCCTGAGCCCTAAGCTGGCACTCCCGGACTTGGCCACGCCATCTGTTGACTCTTCCTACAAGTTCGTATTTTCGCCCCGACCTGTGTTAGTACACGTATCGAAGAGTACGGTGCGACTGCCACGCCCCCCTCTCCTTTTGCCGAGTGGCGCGGTGGCTCCGCGTTCGCTGGATCATGCGTTGCGTGCGTGTGGTTATGGGTTCAAGGGTTGTTGTTTTTATTTTTCTTCTGTTGGTGTGTCTGCTACGGCGCGTCAAGTTCAGGCGCACGCGCCGCCGTTGCCTCTCCGAAAAGGGTGACTCGATTGCTGCTTTCGCTCTCTCGCCGCACCCTCGCTTTCGACTTGCAGCAGTAAACGTAAAGCCCTTCGAACTTTGTTTTAGCCTTTTTCCATCTCCCTCTTCTTGATCACACAACGTCCCATTTATCTCCGTTGTGCGGGCGACTGAAAGCGCATCCTCCCTGCACGCGGTTACTTTCGGATAGCTGAGCGGCGCGAGACCTTCGTCTGCTCATTGGAGCGGTGGCTCTTACGATTCAGAATACGAGCCAAGCTCGGATTTGGACTCGGACAGCGTCCAATGCGACGAAGAGATGAGTTCCGCATCGTCAGATTCGGATGTTGAACGGATGTTATAGTCAGGCTGATGATGATGATGATGTTTCCTAATAACAGCTGCAGAACATTGAAATGTGCATATTGCATTGACTATGTTATTTGTATACCAATCATAATCAAAAATAAATTGCTATGTTCATTCCCTGTTATGCTCGTTCCCTGAAACTAAGCCGACACTGGAGGTGCGTCACGGCCAGAAAGGTCCGACAGCGAAAGGGTTAACTGCTGCAGTAAGGACGACGTCTGATGCACACTTGCAAGCGCTTACTCCATTTTATCAAGGTTTTGAACTGCAGATATGCGTAGCGCCCGTGACGTGTCAGTTTCCTGCGCGAAAATTTTACCATCTCAAGTCCGTGCGTACTTCCACCGTTTGTCTTTCTTTCGCGCAACAACTTGCCCAAGAAGCTTCTTTAGTGTTGGGCACAGGTGCTCATTTACGAAAATAGAAGCATGACCAGATTGACCGAGATCAGTGGCAGATATAAGCTTTTTTCGCGCCTTTTCAATGAGCCCATCACACTTTGAACGCAAACGAAACTGAAAGACAATATTCGGACAGCCACCGTCTTTCCGCGGCACATGGTGACAAACATTGACATCTGTGTCACAGATAGGCTCATTGACCAGGCTGCCGAGCTTCGCTACTACTGCAAAAAGATTTTCATTTTCAGTGAATGGCACACCTTTAATTTCAACGCTTCTATTTCCTGAGTACTGTTCCTGGGTTGTCACCCTCTCCTCAAGGCCAGACACTTGCTAAGCAGTGTTTTCCTTCTTTAAAGAAGCTTTTCCTTTTTCAATTGCAGCACACTGTCTTGTCATTGCATCAAACTGGTTGCTGAAGAAATCAATAGAATGCTTCATATCTTTGAATTCCTTTCGGAGTTCTTTTTCAATAGCACTTCACATGTCACACATTTCTTGCCGAATGTCTTTTAGGAACTTGGCTAGTTTAGGCATCACTTTAGTACCGGACATTTACACTTCACATTTGGCAGCAGCGACGGAGTAAGTAAGAAAAGGAAACATACAAGATTCTGCACAAACCTGTGTGTAGGATGATCAAAGTAAGTAAATATGTCAGCTCCGCCCCCACTGCTGCCAAAGTGCCGGTCAGGTAGAAGATGCAGGTCCCTTATAGCCAGGGGCAGTGCCAGTCGAAGGTCACGGGGCGCTGATTTCACTCGAAAAGCTACGTCAGCCGTAACTGTGTATGCCACCCAACCGAAGACGGTATGATGTGGCAAAATGGGAACAATCCTGCGCAGACGCAGCCGTGAAGCCCCCAAGTGGCAGGCGACATTGTTGTGCCTCGAGGCAAAACCTGTGTGTAGGACGATCAAAGTAAGTAAATATGCCGGCTCCGCCGCCACTGCTGCCAAAGTGCCGGTCAGGTAGAAGATGCAGGTCCCTTATAGCCAGGCGCAGTGCTAGTCGAAGGTCACGGGGCGCTGATTTCACTCGAAAAGTTACGTCAGCCGTAACTGTGTATGCCACCCAACCGAAGACGGTATGATGTGGCAAAATGGGAACAATCCTGCGCAGACGCAGCCGTGAAGCCCCCAAGTGGCAGTCGACATTGTTGTGCCTCGAGGCAAAACCTGTGTGTAGGACGATCAAAGTAAGTAAATATGCCGACTCCGCCGCCACTGCTGCCAAAGTGCCGGTCAGGTAGAAGATGCAGGTCCTTTATAGCCAGGGGCAGTGCCAGTTCAAGGTCACGGGGCGCTGATTTCACTAGAAAAGCTACGTCAGCCGTAAGTGCATATCCCACCAAACCCGAAGATGGTATGATGTGGCAAAATGGGAACAATCCTGCACAGACGCAGCCGAGAAGCCCCCAAGTGGCAGTCGACATTGTTGCGCCTCGAGGCAAAACCTGTGTGTAGGACGATCAAAGTAAGTAAATATGCCGGCTCCGCCGCCACTGCTGCCAAAGTGCCGGTCAGGTAGAAGATGCTGGTCCTTTATAGCCAGGGGCAGTGCCAGTTCAAGGTCACGGGGCTCTGATTTCACTAGAAAAGCTACGTCAGCCGTAAGTGCATATCCCACCAAACCAAAGACTGTATGATGTGGCAAAATGGGAACAATCCTGCGCAGACGCAGCCGTGAAGCCCCCAAGTGGCAGTCGACATTGTTGCGCCTCGAGGCAAAACCTGTGTGTAGGACGATCAAAGTAAGTAAATATGCCGGCTCCGCCGCCACTGCTGCCAAAGTGCCGGTCAGGTAGAAGATGCTGGTCCTTTATAGCCAGGGGCAGTGCCAGTTCAAGGTCACGGGGCTCTGATTTCACTAGAAAAGCTACGTCAGCCGTAAGTGCATATCCCAGCAAACCGAAGACTGTATGATGTGGCAAAATGGGAACAATCCTGCGCAGACGCAGCCGAGAAGCCCCCAAGTGGCAGTCAACATTGTTGCGCCTCGAGGCAAAACCTGTGCGCAGGACGATCAAAGTAAGTAAATATGCCCGCTCCGCCGCCACTGCTGCCAAAGTGCCGGTCAGGTAGAAGATGCAGGTCCTTTATAGCCAGGGGCAGTGCCAGTCGAAGGTCACAGGGCGCTGATTTCACTCTGAAAGCTACGTCAGCCGTAAGTGCGTATGCCACCCAACCGAAGACGGTATGATGTGGCAAAATGGGAACAATCCTGCGCAGATGCAGCCGTGAAGCCCCCAAGTGGCAGTCGACATTGTTGTGCCTCGAGGCAAAACCTGTGCGTAGGACGATCAAAGTAAGTAAATATGCCGGCTCCGCCGCCACTGCTGCCAAAGTGCCGGTCAGGTAGAAGATGCAGGTCCTTTATGGCCAGGGGCAGTGCTAGTCGAAGGTCACGGGGCGCTGATTTCACTCGAAAAGTTACGTCAGCCGTAAGTGCATATCCCACCAAACCGAAGACGGTATGATGTGGCAAAATGGGAACAATCCTGCGCAGACGCAGCCTAGAAGCCCTCAAGTGGCAGTCGACATTGTTGCGCCTCGAGGCAAAACCTGTGCGCAGGACGATCAAAGTAAGTAAATATGCCGGCTCCGCCGCCACTGCTGCCAAAGTGCCGGTCAGGTAGAAGATGCAGGTCCTTTATAGCCAGGGGCAGTGCCAGTTCAAGGTCACGGGGCGCTGATTTCACTACAAAAGCTACGTCAGCCGTAAGTGCATATCCCACCAAACCGAAGACGGTATGATGTGGCAAAATGGGAACAATCCTGCGCAGACGCAGCCGAGAAGCCCCTAAGTGGCAGTCGACATTGTTGCGCCTCGAGGCAAAACCTGTGTGTAGGACGATCAAAGTAAGTAAATATGCCGGCTCCGCCGCCACTGCTGCCAAAGTGCCGGTCAGGTAGAAGATGCAGGTCCCTTATAGCCAGGGGCAGTGCCAGCCGAAGGTCACGGGGCGCTGATTTCACTCGAAAAGCTACGTCAGCCGTAACTGTGTATGCCACCCAACCGAAGACGGTATGATGTGGCAAAATGGGAACAATCCTGCGCAGACGCAGCCGTGAAGCCCCCAAGTGGCAGTCGACATTGTTGTGCCTCGAGGCAAAACCTGTGTGTAGGACGATCAAAGTAAGTAAATATGCCGGCTCCGCCGCCACTGCTGCCAAAGTGCCAGTCAGGTAGAAGATGCAGGTCCTTTATAGCCAGGGGCAGTGCCAGTTCAAGGTCACGGGGCGCTGATTTCACTAGAAAAGCTACGTCAGCCGTAAGTGCATATCCCACCAAACCGAAGACGGTATGATGTGGCAAAATGGGAACAATCCTGCGCAGACGCAGCCGAGAAGCCCCTAAGTGGCAGTCGACATTGTTGCGCCTCGAGGCAAAACCTGTGTGTAGGACGATCAAAGTAAGTAAATATGCCGGCTCCGCCGCCACTGCTGCCAAAGTGCCGGTCAGGTAGAAGATGCAGGTCCCTTATAGCCAGGGGCAGTGCCAGCCGAAGGTCACGGGGTGCTGATTTCACTCGAAAAGCTACGTCAGCCGTAACTGTGTATGCCACCCAACCGAAGACGGTATGATGTGGCAAAATGGGAACAATCCTGCGCAGACGCAGCCGTGAAGCCCCCAAGTGGCAGTCGACATTGTTGTGCCTCGAGGCAAAACCTGTGTGTAGGACGATCAAAGTAAGTAAATATGCCGGCTCCGCCGCCACTGCTGCCAAAGTGCCAGTCAGGTAGAAGATGCAGGTCCTTTATAGCCAGGGGCAGTGCCAGTCGAAGGTCACGGGGCGCTGATTTCACTCAAAAAGCTACGTCAGCCGTAAGTGCATATCCCACCAAACCGAAGACGGTATGATGTGGCAAAATGGGAACAATCCTGCGCAGACGCAGCCGTGAAGCCCCCAAGTGGCAGTCGACATTGTTGCGCCTTGAGGCAAAACCTGTGTGTAGGACGATCAAAGTAAGTAAATATGCCGGCTCCGCCGCCACTGCTGCCAAAGTGCCGGTCAGGTAGAAGATGCAGGTCCTTTATAGCCAAGGGCAGTGCCAGTCGAAGGTCACAGGGCGCTGATTTCACTCTGAAAGCTACGTCAGCCCTAAGTGCGTATGCCACCCAACCGAAGATAGACATTTAGACATTATTTATTTCATCATAAATTTGTACATCAACATAAGCAAACAACTGTTGGGCCCATAGCCAAGGCTAGTGTGGGCCCATGTGGTACACATGCGTTTGTGCTGCGGCGATCAGGACAGTGATGAACAAATGCGTATTGATTATACATAATTGTACAGGATGAGAAAAAAGAGGAAAAAAGGAAAACATACATCAGTGCAACAATAGAATAGTATTACTGAAAAAATATCACCACAAAGACAAAGCAACATTCTTAACTAATTTTTAAGAGATATAATCTTTTTATGGAAAATAAAAAGTTACTGGCACTCTTCACTTCTATTGGTAAGGTGTTCCATATCTTTGTACCATGATACTGAATTATACTTTGACCATATGTGTTTCGGGTAACTGGTAAATTGAAATTTATGTTAGTGGCGTGTCTAGTATTTCGTGTAGGAATCACAAATATACTAAACGACAATGAGTGATTGCGACATATTATGTTATTCAATAAAATAGCAACTTTCATTTCGGAGGATAGGGTAAAGGGAAGTACTTTCAACCTGCAAAATAAATGACTGCTGGATTCAAATGGACTAGAAAACGTCATTATCCGCACCACTCTCTTTTGTAAGCACGAAATTGGATCCAAATATGTTTTAAATGTGGACGACCATGATTCGCAACAGTATGTCATATGACAATGAAAGAGAGAAAAGTAGATTATTTTCAGTACCGAAATATCGAAGCATGCCCTCGCCTTTAAGAGCCCATAACACGCTGACGCTAGCTTCGAACATACGTTATCAATGTGTGGTTTCCAGTTTAAACTACTGTCTAGTGTCACGCCGAGATATTTAATTGTGTTCACCTGCTCCAGAATGCTATTATCAAGATATATTTTCAGAGGTGCACTGTTAACATGACTATGCCTAGAATGAAAAATCATGTAGTGAGTTTTAGCTTTGTTGAGTGTAAGGGTTTTTTTTATAGGATTATTATAGGGTTATGTATGATGTGGCAAAACGGGAAAAATCCCATGCAGATGCAGCCGTGAAGCCCCCCAAGTGGCAGTCAACGTCGTTGTGCCTCGAGGCAGGCAAAACCTGTGTGTGGGACGATCAAAGTAAGTAAATATGTCGGCGTGCTGTACCACGGTTACAGCACGTGGTCCCGACCCACTTGCAGAAGCGTAACCAACCAGCCCTAGCCACATAATGGACTACATCCCTGATGTTATTACACTACACGTGTCTGACAACGCACTTGGAGAGCTACAGCAGCAGTGAGTGAGCCAAGCGATCACACAATGCCTATACTAGTCAGTTACAACCTAAAAACTACAAACAAATATTGTCTGCCTGCAAAAGTGTACTGCACATGCCTGCGTGCCTCCGTGCTACAAAAAGTGTAGTTCCTGACAAACGTGAGTATTTTCCAACTATGGGAATATGTGTTACACTGCTACATTACAAATGAATGTCACAAATGTCACAATGTTACAAAAGGTCAAAAAAAAATTCACAAAGCTAATGTAAGTCAGTTGTGAATGCACAGAGTTCAGTCAATAAAGCTATAGTATATGTGTTGCTTAAAGGAATCCTGAAATTATTTTCACAATTTTGTGCAAACGTAACGAGTCATTAGGGTAGGTCCTTCTGATCATTAAGTGAGACATCTAAGCGTTCCGCATAAAGCATGTAATTAATTATAGAGTTTTAAGAATGTGCATCGTTAACCAATCGCAACAGTGCCGCTCTTGGGAGTTTTCAGCCGTCCCATTACCTGCTTTGTAGAGACGTCAGTCGAGCGAGCTATTAGATTGGCTAACCAAGTTGCATCATTGGGAATGTTTGAGACATGCTGCCTTAAACTCATTTTTAATAGCACTCATATGCATAGTAATTTATGTGCCCTTAAAAATAAGCAAACAAATGTAATAATCCTAGGCGTTCCTTGCAGCTCATCTGCTATTGCTCTGGCAATGGGGCAGCACGAAGGGGTTTTCACATGAAGATAGTAGCAGCAATGTCTTCTTTGGGAGCAGGAACGTGAATGGTACCAGCGCTGCATTATGCCAGACTTGCCCTGCAGGTATGTACAAGGAGTTAAGTGCAGCGACTACATGGTGTAGTAGACGACAGCGCTGCCCGTCAAGGTCAACATCAACTGAACTTCACCTTTCACGCTAATAGCATTTGCTGGACCTACCAGCCACGAAGTAACAAACCTGTGCTGCCATATCATTCCGCGCACTCAAAACTTGTAAAAAGAGCTATTGTCAGCACGTGTTTCCAAAATTTCTCTCCGAAAATCGTGCACACACATGATGATAAACAGTTTTAAACAGCAGTCAAAGAGGCTGACTAATCCTGGTTACCCAACGCATTTTCAAGTGTCTGTTGCCGAGAAGCTTCTCTGGCAACTAAAATCAGAAATACAATGTCATCCGAATCCGGTGCTTGGTGAACAGAAGCATTTTGTTGTATTGCCTTGCATGCATAAGATTTCCCACAATCTGAAAAGAATTGGACAATGGGCGAATGCAACCGTCGTATTCTCGGCCTTGAAGAAACTTGCCACAATGTGCAAGACAGGAAAAGCTGACAAAAGTGCGAGAATGCATGGTCAAGCATCAGAAACCTTACGTCACTTGCGATGAAGGTGTCATGTACCGAATTCCCTTGTCATGCGGGAACCACTATATCGGACAAACCGGTGGGTGCTTGAACAAACACCTTATGGAACATGCTCGCAATATCAGGTATGGGCGAAGGGAAATACTTGCTGATCACATCCTCTCCTGTTAGTCAAAGACGTACAAGCCGTTCCTTGATAAATGTGTTGTCATAGGAAGGAGCAAAGACAGGGTAACTCGAGAAATCATTGAAGCTGAAAAGATAAACAGAGCAGGACGCACATGTGTGAGCACATCTTCTATTTTCCTCTGTGATAAAGAGCTAGCGTTTCCGAGACACTGATACCGGTTGTATAAGCGATAGGTTTTTCTTCGGGCTTATAAAAGTTATGTATGTAAAAATATAATTTGTTGGAAGTTAGCGCTCATACTGTTAGTGTGTGTTTGAATTTTTACTGTCCCGTACTCTGCACGCTATTCAGTGCTATTCAAATCATGCACCAACAAGCCCAAAAAGCTACGCTGCTGAACATCAACTACTTAGTCAACATAGTGGTCACCTGCAGCTTTGAAGAGAAAGGTGCTTTCAGCAGTAACCACAGGTTCTGCATTTGTCAGAGCCAAGTTTTCTAGATAATTTGCCAAGAATGATAGCTGAGAAACGCCCTAACAAGCCAATATAAAAAAAATTGCAAAGGAGATTGCCTGTACTTTATCACGTGTCAAAACATCCATCAGAAAGCCGCAATTTTGAGTTAGACTTTGGTGTAGTGACTCCAAGTGGTTGAGCCACCATTTTGGTACAGCATTTTGCTATCTATATATTTCAAAAAATCTTGCTTGAATGCTTAAAAAAATTTTGAAACTTCTGAATCAGACAATGATTGGCTGCATGTGTAAATGTCTCTTAATATTTATAAGGAAATAAGAGTGAGACGACCTGTTTAGTCTGCCTTTTAATGAACTTCCTCTTCTTCTCTTCCTGCACCCCAAGTCTCGGTCGTCGTCTTTTTCTTATCTTCACGGAGATTCCGCTTCAGGCACTTCACAATATTGTAAATATTGTGAGCGTAACACATGCTTGACTTTCAACTTCATCTCCACATATCCTCATCCATTGTACATCTTCATCTGTATATATCATCAGCAGCAGCACAGCTTGATCCTTGTGGTAGTAGCATGAGCTCGGCTGGAATAAAGCAGTTCCTTAGAAGTGGTGGACAGTGCTTTTCAAGGAGTTAAGTGCCTGTCACAAGTTCTCACTGGAGCTCCGCTCGGGTCGCCGCATAACACCTCCGGCCATACTCGCTTCATCGAATCCGAGCACTCCGAGGCCACTGCTCCACAGAAGCCTTCGCCTTCCGTCGTGACCATCAACAGTCACCAGCGCGACCCCCAAATCTTCACTGGTGTATGCGGGCATGACATGAGGACTGGCTCAAAAACTACGACCTTGTCAGCGACTTCAACAAGTGAGACAGTTCACAGAAGTTACGGAACGTCCCGGTCTACCTGTCCGATGTCGCAAAAACCTGGTTTTGGAACCATGAGCCCGATCTTTCCGACTGGGTGACGTTCACGCAACAGCTTCGGCAGATTTTCGGTGCCCCAGCTGTTCGTGCTGGAGCCATGAAGAAGCAGCTTGGTGAGCGCATCAAATTCGCTGGGGAATTGTACAGCTCATACGCTGAGGATGTGCTTGCATTGTGCAAGCGTGTGAATGCCACTATGTCCCAGAGTAACCAAATATGCCACATTATTAAAGGCATAAGCACTGTTGCCTTCAATGCCCTTGCTACGCTAAATTCTGCTACCATCCAGGATGTGATAACTACTTGCTAGCGACTTGAGGAGCACCAGTCCCTTTGGCTATGCACCGATACCTCCAACGTTCATCTCCCTTCAACCATAGACTTGCGAATGCTTATCCGCGGCATTGTCTGTAAAGAGCTTCATGGGCGATGCTCTTCCTGCACTCCACAAAGTACCATCCCTTCTCCACTGACTGCCTTGCGTGGCATCATTCGGCAGGAGATCACGTCTGCATCACGTCTACCGTGCTCCGACGGCCCCTGCACTCATCAGGTACCAACATATGCCGATGTTGCGGTGCTCTCTCCAGCCATCATCGCCCCTTCGCCTACACCAGGAGACCACCCTCCAGTGGCTTTGTTGTCCCTTCCAGTGCATGTACAGCGTCACTACGCTCCACGTCCTGCTAGGCCCACTTGCTACTACTGTGGCTATCGAGGAAACATCTCCCGATTTTGTCGAAGGCGTCAATAAGATGTGCAACGTGGCTACGCTCCCAAGGATCGTACAAGCGCCCATCCAACATTGGGCTATCAGCGCACATCTTACTGCTCCTTTTATCACCAGTCAGTGTCAGTATTTCAACAGTGCCACCTGAGTCAGGGTCGCTGCCAAGTAATGCCTCTTCTACACCATTGTTGGCAACCATGAGCCCTGACCTAACACCTGCCCAAAGTCAAGATCTCCTCCCATTATTGAACAAACACCATTCCTTGTTCGACATCAATTCACCCGTCCTCCGTATGACTACCGCCGCTAATCACCAAATACCGATTGGTGGCTCCCGCATTGTTCAGCGGCACCCATATTGCGTGTCTATTACAGAGTGCAAGATCATCGAGGAAAACATATCAGCCATGCTTAGACGAAATGTAGGTCCTTCCTCGAGTCCCTGGTCTTCCCCAGTTGTTCTAGTGCAGAAGAAAGACAGCTCAGTGAGTTTTTGCATTGATTACCATGCGCTGAACAAAATCCCGCATGAAGATGTTTACCCCCTGCCATGGATTGACAATGCACTAGATTTGCTCCATGGTGACGAATATTTTTCTAGCCTTGACCTTAGATCAGGCTACTGGCAAATACCGATGTCCTAATCTGACGAAGAAAAATGGCGTTTGCTACCTTTGATGGACTCTGAGTTCAGTGTGATGCCTTTTGGACTCCGCAACGTGCCCACCACCTTCAAATGCACGACCGATAACGTCTTGCGTGGTTTGAAATGGCAAACCTGTTTGTGCTATCTCGACGACATTGTAGTGTTTTCGACCACGTTCTCACAACATTTGCAACGTCTTGAAGTCCTTGCCTGTCTAGAAAACCCTGGCCTACAGCTCAATAAAAAAAAAGTGCAGTTTCGCCAGCAAGACCATCAAAGTTCTGGGGCACATATTCAGCAAAGAAGGTATTTGACCGGACCTTGAGAAGCTTGCCGCCGTCCTCGAATTTTGCGGTCTACTGCGTCAAAAAGAACTGTGCAGTTTGTTTTGGACTTGCTTTTTAGTTCTGGCGCTTCATACGCAACTTCGCTGAGCTTGCGTCCCCACTCCATCAACTCCTCGCCAGTAATGCGCCCTTCATTTGGTCCGACGAATGTGAACATGCTTTCCTGGCTTTGAAACATGCCCTTACGTCAGACCCAGTACTGTGCCACTCCGATCCGAGCACGCCCACCATCCTTCACACTGACGCTAGCAGTCATGGTCTCGGTGCCATTCTCCTGCAACGTAATAACACCTTCCGCGAACGAGTAATTGCTTATGCTAGTCGTACACTAACCACTGCAGAGAAGACTTACACTACTGTATAACCAAGCAGAAGTGCCTGGCTGTTGTTTGGGCAGTGCGAAAATTTTGCTTAGATCTTCACGGCTGCTATTTCACAGTCGTTACCGACCATAATGCACTGTGCTGGCTTTCATCGCTAAAGAATTTATCAGGTCGCCTGGGTCGCTGGGTGCTTCACCTACAGGAGTACGATTTCGATGTCACCTACAGGGCTGGAAAGAAGCTTCAAGACGCCGCTGCTCTATCTCGCTACCCTCTGCTGAATCATGACGATTCACCATCGCCTCTCCGTACTAGCATACGTTCCGAGTCCTCTTCATCAGCTTTACCCATCACTACTGTCGGTTGGCTAAGACCCGACAGTCCATCTGTCCTCGTGTCCCACCAACATATCAACCCATACTGCCGAACTATTCTCCAACGCATGGAAGGTTCTTCGTCACCTCCAAACGCCCGACTTCGTCGAACACTTAATTCAAGCTGCACAATGGGGCTTTACATCGCTACATTAATCGCCTCACAATGGCTACAAATGAGTCCTGGTCATACCATGTTCTCCGCAACGTGAGGTGCTCGAAGCCTTTCACAATCATCTGATGGCCGGTCATCTAGGCTACCCCAAGACTTACGACAGAATACGAAGTCGCTGCTCCTGGCCTGGCCTGTCTTCAACCGTTGTGAACTACGTTGCATCCTGCGTTCATTGTCGTAGCCACAAATGCCTGACAACAGCTCCTTCTGGCTCTTTACAACCTCTACCTTGTCCCGCTTCGCCTTTCGAAGTAGTTGGAACATACATTCTCCTCAGTGACCACGGCAGAGTCTTCCTCTCTTCTATCCTTACCAAAGTTCTGTGCACCTCTAACACAATTCACAAGACGACTTCCAGTTACCATCCGCAGACCAACAGCTTGATGGAGCGTTTTCATCGTACCCTCTCTGACATGATTGTGATGTACATCTGCCCAGACCACACGAACTGGGATGCAATCCTGCCGTTCATGACATTCGCCTATAACGTAGCTACGCAACGTAACATCGGTTTTTCACATTTTTTCCTTGCTTATGCCGTTCACCAAGTTTCGTTCTTGATGTATCTTCTTTCGACTCCTGTACTCCCATAAGCTCCTTTCTCAGAGCAATTTGTGTCTTGCCTCGCGGACTGTTGTCACCTTGCCCGCCTTACCACCAGCATATCCTAGGACACTCGCAAGTTTCGTTACGACATGACCCACCGTGCTGTGACTTTTTCTCCTGGCGATGAAGTTCTTCTTTGGACTCCTGTGCGCATTCCCGGCTTATGCGAAAAATTTATCATGCATTTTATTGGACCTCACATAGTCATTGAACAGACATCAGCTTTCAATTACCGCGTCTCGCCCCTTAGAGCGCTGCCCGATTCCCGTTTCCGTGGGACAGAGATAGTGCATGTCTCTCGCTTAAAACCACATACCACATTTCATAATACTTCCGCACGGCCAGGCGGCCACTTCCACAGCGAGAGGGAATTAGTGTGAGCGCAACATATGCCTGACTTTCAATTTCACCATCTTCACATATCATCATCCAATGTACATTTTCTTCATCTGTATATATCATCACCAGCAGCACAGCTTGATCCTCGTGTTAGTAGACGAGCGCGGCTGGAATAAAGCGGTTTCTTACAATATCACTGCATTCTGAGCAAACGCAGGCAATGAAAAAAAAGAGAGCGGTGTAGTAGTAATGTCTCTGCCTTCCACGTAGAAAGTGTGGGTTCGATTCACAATGGATGTTCTTTCTTGAATGCTAATGGCATTCTTTGCCTACTTCAGCTGTTTTGAGCCTGTCCATCAGTCCGTCCATCCGTCCATCTATCTATACTCTTACGCCGACTCAGTGTCTGAAGTTTGTTACCTGCTTGGGCCGCTTGCTAGTTATGTGCTCTTGGTCGTGATGCCATCATGGTTGTTCCATTGCATCATTCCAGCTGCATGATTTTACTCTCGTCATGCCATCGTTGTCATGCCTTCTATGCTTACCCAATGGCCCAAGTTGTCTAATAGCTTGGGCCAGTAAGTATGGGCTCCTGGTTGTGACGCCGTTGTAGCCGTTCCAGCTTTGTCATCCAACACTCGTCTTGTCGTTGTAATAGTCGTCGCACAGTCGTCATGATTCATTGCCACACTGCCATAGCGATTTTATCATGGTCATAATCATCATCATTCCAGCTTTGTGATCTGACTCTTGTCATGCTCTCATCATCACACCTTCTACTTTGACCCAGTGGTCCAATAGCTTGGGTCAGTAGGTATGTGTTCAGGGTCAAGATGCTGTCATGGTCATTGCACCATCACCATTCCAGCTTTGCCATCCGACTCTTGCCATGCCCTCGTCTTCACAACGTCGTAGTCGTCATGCTGTCAATTTATCTTTGACATCACTTCTGTAACGTCATCCCATCATCACGCCACCTTCGTTTCTCTATCAACGTGAATCTTTCTTCATCACTGATTTGTAATCATACTGTCATCATTAAACAATGATTATGGCGCCTTAGTCATGTCATGATCAGACCATCGTCGTGATGCTGTCATGGTTGTGCCATCATCATCACTTTAATCTCGTCATATCACCGTCAAGCAATCTTCGCCATACAGGTTTCATGATACAGTCATCATACACTTGTCATCCCATTGTCCTCATGCTGTTGTCTTGCCATCGTCCCTGCAACATTGTCATACCGCTGTTGTCATGCCATCATCATCATGTTGTCATTTCATCATCGTCGTCACTTCAGTATTGTCACCTCATTGTCATCATGCCATCGTCCTCATACCATCTTCGCTGATAAATTGGTGCATTCCTTGTTTGCATTCCATTGTAATCATGATGCCGTCATTCAATCGTGATTTTGCTGTTATTGTCATGCCATCGTCGTCCTTGTGTCACGGTCACACAGACACTATCATGCAACCCTTGTCATACCATCATCATCATGCCGTCTTGGTCATGTGATCGTTAATTTTGTTTCTTCATCCGGCAGCTGTCATACCGTCTATGTCACACCTTCATCGTCATCTCATTGTCGTCATGCTGTCGTCATTATATGCCTTCGTCGTTCCATAAATATCATCACTTTTTCCTCATTCCATCATCACTGCATCAGTCTCATTCAGTCATTGCGGTGATGCTACTGGCCCAACCCATTTCGGAGCAGCTTATGGAGCAGCCAAAAATGCATTTCGGAGCATTAAAATTTACTTTCAGTGCAGGTTTACGAAAGTGATTGCAAACTATATTATATTAGGCTTTTACATTGACAATGCACACAAAAGCAGTAAGTTGTCACTTGTTCATAAATTCAAAGAGTAAAAATGACCCCCCCCCCTTCTTTTTATCACAGTCCTTGCTGTGGACTGCAATGGGCGGTGGTGTCCTCAGATGTGCTTAAAGCATGGAAGCACTTGGACGTGCTACATGCAGAATTCAGAAGCATTTCAATAACATTCAGGGTGATCTTGCTCCTATAAATGTATTCTTTAGGATGGAGCACTCTTTTGAGAAAAGTCACTGCCAGTGGCATGAAATATTTACTTATTTTTCCCTGTGCTGTGATTCACTGACAACCATTTACACGAAATACTGCGATGGCCGACACTATTGGAGCAGTTCACTTTTGCTCGTCATGCAGCTCGATGTGCACCGCATCCCGTCGCAAGGTGCACACATATGCGCATGACCTTTAACTTTGCACTGCAACGCTGTCAGATTAGGCTGCGATCAGTGAATTCAGTTTAGTGCTTTCTGACTACACGCGAACTTTCCCCATTCTGTCAAGTAAGCGCAAAAGCAACTTTGCGAAAGTGTTTGCTGCCATTGCCAGCCTGTCACTCGTAGCCTGAATCTCGGCTTCCGAACACCAGTTCAGCCCGCGATCTCACGCCCAATCAACCAAGTGGTTTACTGGTTCGAACAAAGTGGAGGTCATTTCACCGCAATGACCTGCCTGCCACTGTGTCAGCTGGCAGCGGATTTTGTCAGGGCCGTATACAATACAGCAAGGTTTAGCCGGCGGCGCTTCGTCATTACCCAATGGTGAAAGTTGCTGTTTGGTGCCGAGTCGACCAAGTTCTCGGCAGCAGCTGTACGCCATTCTTACGCCGTGAAATCGCCACTCCAAGAAAAACGGCGGACAGACGACAAATTGAAGAGCGGTAAAGTTGTTCATGGCTGCCATGTGCACGCCAATGTGTGCGTTATGTTCGAAAAGTTGAGCGAGACTCCACACAGCGTCCGAAACTTTAGTCACCATTTTACATTGGTCATACAGAAGCACGTGGTCTGGCTCAGCGCCAACGCAATTGCTTGCTGCTGCCAGAAACTCGAGGTTGTCCCGTTGCCTGAGTAACCCTCATGCATCGGGTTGGAAGGTATTGAATATAGATAGCAACCCACGGGAGAAAGATCAGTAGAATCCCTTGACTCGGCCCACCGCGACGCGCAGCCGTTGGTCAAGGCGACGCTACTTTACATTGTGCGGTAAAACAGCACTCAAGGACATAGTTCCTTCTTTTTTTTTTTGAAAGCATGAGAAACCCTTTTGGTGCAGAGTGGGCGCAGATTTCTCACATTTTGCTCAAATTTAGAAGGATGTAGCAGAAGTTGCCTCTCAGGGCAGTTCGGCGCAATTGGCGCAGCAATAGTATCACTGTCATTGTCATGCTTCCATGCTCATGGGAGTGGAGGCACGGGCGTGAAAGCCATTGGCAAGCGAGTGCCATAGCAAAGTGGGATGACATCAGAGTATGTGGTATACAGCTGAGACAACGGAAGTCTCAGCGAGTTTCAGCGAGGAAGTCTCACCATTACAAGTGTCAAATAAGCAGTACTTCAGAAATAAGGTCTGTCAGCACATTGTCCGACTGCTATTTTCATTACCGTCGAATGACGTGATCAGACGAGTTCTGCCATAATATGTTTTTGTTTTGCTTTCCTCCTCAATTTCTTTCTTTCTTTTTATTCTAGAGCATTGAAAGTTTCACAAATGGATAATTTCACCACATTCACAAGTTGGAAGCAGTGCTTTCTTTTTTCTGCTGACGGCTACAACTAAATCTTACAAGTGCAATATAGAAACAATCATATTAAATATTTTCATGTTATTAAGTGATTATCCAAGTGAATACCAAAAACAGCTACGTTATAGTGTATACATTGCATGTAGGCTCACAGCAATGCAGTGAACTCCCACGGCAGCATCCGTCTGTTTTCGCTTAACGTAGAATTAAAAAAAAAGATAGCCACCGAACATTGTGCGTAGTGTCGCTGTGTCTCCATGCAGACTGCGCACAGTTTGTCCTTAAACTTGGCGTCATGTATGTAGCACAGGCGTAGGGTAAAAAACTGCCTAGGAAAGAGATGTGGGAACATGCTCATTTCAAATCAACCGCAAGTAGACAACACTTGCATCACCGCTTGAAGGAGGCAGGATATGGTGATGGCTGCATGGTGCAAAAGCTTAGGGGAAATGCCACGGCTTGCAGGGAGGGTCACATTTAACCACTTGAACTGGTGTTATTACAGCACACTGATACAGAATTCTTGAGAGGTACCCTTTGTGCCTAGGTGTACGACAAAAGCCATTTTAGGGACCCTCAAATGGCACCTTCCACAGATGGCAAACTTGGAGTTTAGGAAAAACGAAAGCAAATTTCAAAGGCAATGCTTTTCAAAACTATTCATCATAATCATCATCAGCCTGTTTCACGTCCACTGCAGGCCGAAGGCCTCTCCCTGCAATCTCCAATTACCCCTGTCCTCCGCCAACCGGTTCCAACTAGCACCCGCAAATTTCCTCATTTCGTCGCACCACCTTGTCTTCTGCCATCCTCTACGGCACTTCCCTTCTCTTGGTACCCATTCTGTCACCCTAATGGTCCAACATGACCAGCCCAGCACCATTTTTTTTCTCTTAATGTCTATTAGAATATTGTCTATACCCATTTGCTCTCTGATCCAAACTGCTCTCTTTCTATCTCTTAAAGTTATGCCCAGCATTCTTTGTTCCATCACTCTTTGCACGGTCCTTAACTTGTTCTCAAGCTTCTTTGTCAGTATCCAAGTCTCTGCCCCAAATGTCAGCACCGATAAAATGCGCCGATTGTATACTTTCTTTTTCAATGATAACGGTAAGCTCTCAGTCAGGAGCTCACAATGTCTGCCGTATGCGACTCAACCCATTTTTATTCTTCTGTGAATTTCCTTCTCATGGTCATGGTTCCCTGTGGTTAGTTGATCAAGGTAAACGTACTCTAGAGGCTGACTTGAGATCTTGAATTCTTGTTATCTTGCCCGGTTATTTATCATTATCTTTGTCTTCTGCATATTAATCTTCAACCCGTCTTACACTCTCCCTGTTAAGGTCCTCAACCATTTGTTGTAACTCTTCCGCAGTGTTGCTGAATAGAACAATGTCGTCAGCAAACCGAAGGTTGCCGAGGTATTCGCCGTCGATCCTTACTCCTAAACCTTCCCAGTTTAATAGCTTGAATACTTCTTCCAAACATGCAGTAAATGGCATTGCAGAAATTGTGCTTCCTTGTCTGACCCCTTTCTTTATAGGTATCTTCCTACTTTTCTTGTGTAGAATTAAGGTGGCTGTGGAATCTCTGTAGATATTTTGCAGGGTATTTACGTAAGCAGTTTGTACTCCTTGATTACGCAATGCCTCTATGACTTGCTGGTGTCTCTACTGAATCAAATGCTTTTTCGTAATCTATGAAAGCCATATAGAGAGGCTTACTGTACTCTGCGGATTTCTCGATAACCTGATTAATGACATGGATGTGATCCATTGTAGAGTATCCCTTCCTGAAGCCCGCCTGTTCCCTTGGCTGACTAAAGTCCAGTGTTGCCCTCATTCTATTGGAGATTATTTTGGTAAGTATTTTATATAATACTGGGAGTAAGCTAATGGGCCTATAATTTTTCAGTTCTTTAACATCTCCCTTTTTATGAATTAGTATAAGGTTTGCATACGTCCAGTTTTCTGGGACCCTTGCAGTCGATAGACACTTGGTGCCTTGCCTCCCACCTCAATTGCTGCCTCTGAAGCCAACCTAGTTACAGTTTCATTCATTAGCTCTATGTCATCATCTCTCTGTTCTAAGGCTGCATATTTGCTTGCAAGTACCAGCCTGAATTTGTCTGCTTTTACCCTTACTGCCCCTAGCTTGACCTGTTTCTTCTTGACCAATTTCGCTCTTTCTTCAAATTGAGGTGAATTGTAGCCCTCACTAACCTATGATCCCTGCACTTTACCCTACCTATCACTTGTACATCCTGGACTATGCTGGGATCGGCAGAAAGTATGAAATCAATTTAATTTCTCGTTTCACCATTAGGGTTTTTTCAGGTCCACTTTCTGTTGTTATGCTTCCTGAAAAAGGTGTTCATTATTCGAAGCTTATTTCTCTCTGCGAATTCTAGCAGCATCTCTCCTCTAGCTTTCCTAGAATTGATGCCGTAGTTGCCAAGTGCTTGTTCTCCAGCCTGCTTTTTCCCCACTTTTGCATGGAAGTGCGAAAATAGTATAAATTTCTTCCTTTCTTTGCAGTTTGTCGCTGTGATTATAGCATATTACAACAAATGATCACAGCTGATAATGTTTGAGATACGAGTTCTTAGATTTGGTACGGTTTGAAGATTGCATCGACTTTATCGATGTTACCAGTGGGAAAAAAATAGTATAATTCACGCATCCCGTACAGCATTTCTTTTCGCTTTATTTGAAAAGTATGCGTTGAGATTTTGAATTCAGACTTCTAATTTCTCATCCAAAACCTCAGCTTCGTAGCTTCAGTACCTTCCCGCAAAAATGGGCAAAAGGACGACAAGAATTCTAAATATTGCTTAATTTCAATCGCATTATTAGGAAAACTAATAAAGGTACATGAATGAAATTTTGCGCCCTAAATGGAAATTCCTTGAACTCTACTAACGTATCCAAAATTTAGCTTCCATGAGTGTGTAGTTGGCGGGCTGTTTACAACAGAAGTTGCAATATTTGGCAATCTTCAAAAGCAAATTATCCAAAAAGTAAAAATTCAACATTAATTTGCTGTGTCTAGGAAAGAGATAAATATGTACTAAAGCTACAGAGAAGCTGCAATGCAGTAAATGCAGTGGTTTCTTCTAAATATGGTCACAATTGGGACAGAGTTCGCAAAAACTATGTATCTCATGCTTGTTCTTGAACATCTATTTCTAAATCACATTAATCAATTTCTTTATATTACATATAGTTGGAATCTACAAGAATGAAGCTTTTTTATGGTATATACAACAACTTTATATCCTAAGCAGAAGAGCCACCACGGTTGCTCCAAAAGTACTAAAAACAGGGGGGGGTTCGTGCAGCCGGAGTGGGACCGCCACCTTAAGGTCCCCAACAAGAAGGTACGACTCTGGTAGTTGTTTTAGAAGTGATCCTAAGTCAATAAAAGTAACATTTAGGTGTGGTTCAAGACATACAGAACATACTGTGATTGTTTAGAACAAAGCACAGTGACTTCGACAGCTTCATATTTGGTTTTAAGCTTCACTTTGCGAGTTGCAACATCTATGCCCACTATAATCGTGGCACCTCCAGAGAGCTTACCTGCTTGCTCTCAGTCGCACCAAAATACTTTGTACTTCTTTAAAATGTTCTTGAGCGACCACAAAAGAAAGAAGGTTTGGGCCACACTCATAGCAGAAATTTCCCAGCCAGTGCCACAAATGCGCCTGTGGAGGTGGGGCCGCCTCCCCAACCTGGAGCACCACGCCGGAGGTGTGCTTGTACCTATATTACCAGCAGGCACCCGGCGGCAGCCCTTGCCTCCCACAGACACAGCGAATACTCTTCAATGAGGCTGTCTGTGGTTGGATAAAGGCGCGTTCACAGCGGCGGGAAAACGCGCAACGCAGAATGTTTTCCGTGCGCCGCTTCCCGCACAAACCGGTTTTTCTCCCGCAGACAGGCTGCTGTGCCGTCCCGCAGAGCGATGGGTGCGGTAGCTATTTTTCCCGCACCGCTGACGAGAACAGCCAATGGGGGCCGACCGTGAACCGTGATGTCGGTCCCAGTTCAGTGACCCCGTTGGCGGAGGCTGCGCGCGTGCTGCGGGACACTCGGCGGTTTCTTTGCCAGCATGAACATGCGACTTCAGGCGACGGTGCAGAAGCAGCGAACAAGCAAGTATAGGTACATTTACCGTAGCCAACAGCTCATCGTTCGAACCAGCCATCCTCGTGACAAAAAGGGCGACGGGAGGAGAGGTAGCAGACGATCAAGACGACGACGCTGGAAAAGAGCGCGCTTTCCAGTCTTCTCTGGTGTCACGTGACTATCCCCTTCTCTCTCTGCTCGTTAGGGTCCTCCCTCAATGCCTCCTCTCTCGACATTCCAAGACAACCGCAGTGAGAAAACACGCGCAGTGTGAGCGTCATTCCGAGGAGCTTCGAGGCAGCGTCGACGTTGACGCTGTGCCGCTGCGAGAAGTCTCCCGCTAGTGTGAGTGCGCCTTTAGAGGCACCCAAAGACCGTGCATGAAATCTCTATAGAACCTTCTCACAGTGATCCCGAGGGCGCCACCATGTTTTATCGCGTGGTGAGGCATCCATTGATTGCCTCAGCTGCTCCATATTTACAACGGATGTGCACGACGCCCCGGTGCGGTTCAGCAAACGCCTCTTTTGGCAGATATTGTAAACGGTGTATGGGTGAACGACACAAAGCTTTGGCCATAGCTTCAGAGTACGATGTAAGCGCTCTCGGAGCTCATTATGCCTTGTCCAAATGCCGCACGCAGCGCATATGGTGCTTGTTCTAAAAGCAGCACTAGAAATGTATTCCAAGCTGTCGAAACTTTCCATTTATGAGTCAAATCAGGATCAGTGCATTTTGCTCTTCTTTCTTTATCTGGCAAACACTTCAAGGCAGTGGCTTGTCATTTTTCTGACTCAGTAAAGTTCCTTGGTGCGGTCACTATGGGATTGTTTATTTCCTGCCCAATCACTCGCGGGTGTGCTCAGTTCTGATAGATTTGTTCTTGCTGCGCACAAGGCTTGGTACAAAGATGTGTACTTTGTAATACAGATGTATTCCAACATTTGTGTTGTCAAGCTGGAACCGCATGGCGACGCGGTTCCAAAACGCGACGCGACAGCACCCGTCAGAAAAAAACAGAGCGGTGCTTTCACGCCACGTTTTCCGAATTGCCAGACAACCTAAATCCCAACGACATGAATTGTATCTTTTACTGCATATTTTATATGCCCTTAAACTTACAGAACATTACAATAAAACAGTCCTTGGGTAATTAGACCGACATTTTTTTCGAAGTGTATTTATCAAGCTTCATTGCAAACAGCAAGATTGTAGAATTGTGTGCGAAACTGCGACTATGTACCTTCCGCATCGCGGTTGCATGTGTTTCCGTCGACACGTGCGCCAGTTCTGCAGAGAAAAAAAAAATGCGCAGAGAGCAGGGCCATCTGGTGGCAAAACCAAAAAACCAAAATGCCATGTGACCAAACACCACGTGACTTACCCGAACTCTTATTGGCGGACGCACTGCGCGATGCGTTTTTGTTTTTCTACTCCGAGCAGCAGCACACGGCGGCACGATTTCGTGATGGAACATGCTGGGCATGCGTCAAAATGATGCACACGTCCCACCATCCGCGTGTCAATCGCACCTGAAATCGTGCCATGCGGTTCCGCCTACACAGAGTAGCCACCGTCACCCTTGCTTCGATGCCTTGATTCAAGTATACGCCCACGAGTAATTTCTTGATATGTTGGCGATAGAGTGGGCCTAAGTTTGCATGCGAGTTGGGGTGGTTGGGTACAGATAACGTGGAAGAAGCTTAATTTGCCAGGATGCGCCGCTACTGCCTTTGTCACTGTGTAACCAGCGTTTCTCACTAATTCTGACGTTCTGGGGTGAAAGTCTTTTCTTTGGAGATTAGCAATACTAAGCTGGCAGATGAGTGCTTTTTCTTTATCCTTGAGGAAAGCCATGCATCATGAAGACCTGGCAATACAGGCAGTCCCTATGTAGCAGCGATCTGTGGTCTCGGTCACACAAGTTCATTCCATTCCTTGATACGCCAGTCACTATTTTTGCAGCCAATTACGGCACATGTCTTCCCTCTACTGTGCATTTTGCAGCATGAATGGAGCACACTGCGTTAACGAACACCCGGTTGGATTTCAGACAGCCGATCGCACAGTAACAGGGCGGAAGCATTAACGGTTTTGTGTTCCTGCGCTTTTGTCGAGGCAACAAGGCGGCGAACCACCGAAAGTCCCATCTCGTACCTCTTCAGCAAACCTGTTCGCGAGAAGGGTCTGCTGGGTCCCCTTTAGAGGTGCGAAACCCCACAAGGAGCCGAGCACCAGACCAGGAGACATCTCTGCCCACTGGAAGAAAAAAAACGGTGGGTTTCCTGCAGCACTGGGATTTCAACTCAGTGCCTCCCGCACGTGAGGGGGACGCTCTACCGCCAGGCCACCATTGTGGTGCCTAGGTTGGAATCGGAGGGCCCCTCTTACCACTGGCGAAAAGTGGCACAGAAAAGGCATCGCACAAAATCGCAGCCCTGTTATGTTGCCAGGGATTGAATATTCGGTGCAAGCATTGGTTGTAGTTTCATCTATCTGTGGTGACAGCCCCACAATGGTCGAGATGCGGACTAATCCGATCATAGGCAAGCATATATGTGCGCAGCAGCATGTTCGCAAATTCGGCAAAGACCAGTTTTAGGACCTAAGTAACGAATGTTTGGGCCCATATAAATGCAGGGGCGTTTGCCGGGACCGTCGGCCGGGATCGAATTGCAACGAAAAATCTAAACTGGAGAAGAACTAACAGAATTTTACTCTACTGTAATAAGACATTGTCATCATCATCATCATCATCATCATCAGCCTGATTACGCCCACTGCAGGGCAAAGGCCTCTCCCATACTTCTCCAACTACCCCGGTCATGTACTAATTGTGGCCATGTTGACCCTCCAAACTTCCTAATCTCATCTGCCCACCTAACTTTCTGTCGCCCCCTGCTACGCTTCCCTTCCCTCGGAATCCAGTCCGTAACCCTTAATGACCATCGGTTATCTTCCCTCCTCATTACATGTCCTGCCCATGCCCATTTCTTTTTCTTGATTTCAACTAAGATGTCATTAACGCGCGTTTGTTCCCTCACCCAATCTGCTCTTTTCTTATCCCTTGACGTTACACCTATCATTTTTCTTTCCATAGCTCGTTGCGTCGTCCTCAATTTAAGTAGAACCCTTTTCGTAAGCCTCCAGGTTTCTGCCCCGTACGTGAGTACTGGTAAGACACAGCTGTTATACACTTTTCTCTTGAGGGATAATGGCAACCTGCTGTTCATGATCTGCGAATGCCTGCCAAACGCACCCCAGCCCATTCTTATTCTTCTGATTATTTCACTCTCATGATCTGGATCAGCAGTCACTACCTGTCCTAAGTAGATGTATTCTCTTACCACTTCCAGTGCCTCGCTACCTATCGTAAACTGCTGTTCCCTTCCGAGACTGTTAAACATTACTTTAGTTTTCTGCAGATTCATTTTTAGTCCCACCCTTCTGCTCTGCCTCTCCAGATCAGTGAGCATGCATTGCAGTTGGTCCCCTGAGTTACTAAGCAAGGCAATATCATCAGCGAAGCGCAAGTTACTAAGGTATTCTCCATTTACTCTTATCCCCAATTCTTCCCAATCCAGGTCTCTGAATACCTCCTGTAAACACGCTGTGAATAGCATTGGAGAGATCGTATCTCCCTGCCTGACGCCTTTCTTTATTGGGATTTTGTTGCTTTCTTTATGGAGGAGTACAGTGGCTGTGGAGCCGCTATAGATATCTTTCAGTATTTTTACATACGGCTCGTCTACACCCTGATTCCGCAATGCCTCCATGACTGCTGAGGTTTCGACTGAATCAAACGCTTTCTCGTAATCAATGAAAGCTATATATAATGGTTGGTTATATTCCGCACATTTCTCTATCACCTGATTGATAGTGTGAATATGATCTATTGTTGAGTAGCCTTTACGGAATCCTGCCTGGTCCTTTGGTTGACGGAAGTCTAAGGTGTTCCGGATTCTATTTGCAATTACCTTAGTAAATACTTTGTAGGCAACGGACAGTAAGCTGATCGGTCTATAATTTTTCAAGTCTTTGGCGTCGCCTTTCTTATGGATTAGGATTATGTTAGCGTTCTTCCAAGATTCCGGTACGCTCGAGGTCTTGAGGCATTGCGTATAGAGGCTGGCCAGTTTTTCTAGAAAAATCTGCCCACCATCCTTCAGCAAATCTGCTGTTACCTGATCCTCCCCAGCTGCCTTCCCCCTTTGCATAGCTCCCAAGGCTTTCTTTACTTCTTCCGGCGTTACTTCTGGGATATCGAATTCCTCTAGATTATTCTCTCTTCCATTATCATCGTGGGTGCCACTCGTACTGTATAAATCTCTATAGAACTCCTCAGCCACTTGAACTATCTCATCCATATTAGTAATGATATTGCCGGCTTTGTCTCTTAACGCATACATCTGATTCTTGCCAATTCCTAGTTTCTTCTTCACTGCTTTTAGGCTTCCTCCGTTCCTGAGAGCTTGTTCAATTCTATCCATGTTATACTTCCTTATGTCAGCTGTCTTACGCTTGTTGATTAACTTCGAAAGTTCTGCCAGTTCTATTCTAGCTGTAGGGTTAGAGGCTTTCATACATTGGCGTTTCTTGATCAGATCTTTCGTCTCCTGCGATAGCTTACTGGTATCCTGTCTAACGGAGTTACCACCGACTTCTATTGCACACTCCTTAATGATGCCCACAAGATTGTCGTTCATTGCTTCAACACTAAGATCCTCTTCGTGGCTTAAAGCCGAATACCTGTTCTGTAGCTTGATCTGGAATTCCTCTATTTTCCCTCTTAGCGCTAACTCATTGATCGGCTTCTTATGTACCAGTTTCCTCCGTTCCCTCCTCAGGTCTAGGCTAATTCGAGTTCTTACCATCCTGTGGTCACTGCAGCGCACCTTGCCGAGCACGTCCACATCTTGTATGATGCCAGGGTTAGCGCAGAATATGAAATCTATTTCATTTCTAGTCTCGCCGTTCGGGCTCCTCCATGTCCACTTTCGGTTATTCCGCTTGCGGAAGAAGGTATTCATTATCCTCATATTATTCTGTTCTGCAAACTCTACTAATACCTCCCCCCTGCTATTCCTAGTGCCTATGCCATATTCCCCCACTGCCTTGTCTCCAGCATGCTTCTTGCCTACCTTGGCATTGAAATCGCCCATCAGTATAGTGTATTTTGTTTTCACTCTACCCATCGCCGATTCCACGTCTTCGTAGAAGCTTTCGACTTCCTGGTCATCATGACTGGATGTAGGGGCGTAGACCTGTACAACCTTCATTTTGTACCTCTTATTAAGTTTCACAACAAGACATGCCACCCTCTCGTTAATGCTATAGAATTCCTGTATGTTACCAGCTATATTCTTATTAATCAGGAATCCGACTCCTAGTTCTCGTCTCTCCGCTAAGCCCCGGTAGCACAGGACGTGCCCGCTCCTTAACACTGTATATGCTTCTTTTGGCCTCCTAACTTCACTGAGCCCTATTATATCCCATTTACTGCCCTCTAATTCTTCCAATAGCACTGCTAGACTCGCCTCACTAGATAATGTTCTTGCGTTAAACGTTGCCAGGTTCATATTCCAATGGCGGCCTGTCCGGAGCCAGGGATTCTTAGCACCCTCTGCAGCGTCGCAGGTCTGACCGCCGCCGTGGTCAGTTGCTTCGCAGCTGCTGGGGACTGAGGGCCGGGGTTTGATTGTTGTGTTCATATAGGAGGTTGTGGCCAAGTACTGCACCAGGGTGGCCAATCCTGCTCTGGTGAGGGAGTGTGTTACCGGTTCTGGTCACCGGCATCAGGCCACACTCCAGGCCTGTTTATGCAATTTTATCAACACGCGGATTTTTTTTTTTTTTTTTTTAATCCGGTGGAAAATTGCGCGGCACCGGGATTCGAACCACGGACCTCTTGCACGCGAGGCGGGTGTTCTACCTCTACGCCACCGCTGCATATAAGACATTGTGCGCAACGGCTATTGCTTGAAAATAGTCTTGGCTGTGCTCACACTTGGGAAGCGAAAAGAGAGTGGAAACGTCGATGCGGGTAGAAAATAAGATGTCCACATTTGTTTTGCCACAGCCACTGCCACTCTCGCCAAATCTACCTCCGCGTGGTGGCGCTTGTCACCACGCCATTTTAAGCAATATGTTCATTCATTGATCTATTGGTCATACATAGGAGTAATTGCATACCTCTGATTGCGTGCAACTTCACCTGCACTGATTTTACCTATGCATATAACAGACAAATAAATAGTTTTAGTTTACAATAAACAGATTGCACATTACATTCATATACATACAATCATTACAGCTTGAGGTCGGAGGTCTGATCTCGGCCATGGCAACTGTATTTCAATGGGGACCAAATGCAGAAATGCCTGTGTACTTAGATTTAGGTCACAATGAAGAATTCCAGGTAGTCAAAACTAATCAGAAGTGCTGTACTATGATGTGCCTCATAATGAAATTGCAGTTTTGCCACATAAAATGATAGAATTCAATTTTCTAATTTATCATACTTTTAATTGTATCGAATGCACAATATCACCATTGTTTTACAGTGTTATTGATGCTGCCCGAGTGTGTTGTAGAGTCCCCTTATTGCACTGAGCCTGTTCTTTTTCCTGTCAATGACACTGGGACAATGAGGCACACGTGGTGTTCCCCACATGAAGGTACCAGGTGTGCACTGTTACTGAGAAAAAACACACATGCCATAATTGATTGCAATTATTGTTGTGGCAACATTGTACCCTAAAGGGAGTAAAACATTCAAGCATAGAAATGACTGAAAGCCAGGTGTGCAAAGACGTACACAGGCAGGAACTTAAGGGCATCACAAATACCAACTATCAACTGAAAGGATGCACAGCAGTGGAAAGAGAAGGAAAACACAAAGACTATCTTCTCCTTTTTCTGTTACTGTGCACCCATTCATTTGAAAGTTGGCATCGGTGATACCCTTAAGTTCCTGCCTGTGTACGTCTTTGTAACCCAGTTTAGAAACAGGAATCCCAGCGAACTTGCTTAAAGGGACCCTAAAACGATTTTGCCAATTTTGTACAAACATATTGAGTCGTTAGAGTAGGTCCTTCTGATCATTAATTGACGCATCTAAGTGCTCTGCGTAAGGTGTGTAACTTATTAAAAGGTTTTAAAAATGTACATTGCTGCCGATCACAGCACACTGCTCGGCAGAATTTTCAGCCGCCCCTACCCATATGCCGTAAATCACCCAATTGACTTCAGTAGGGCAAGCTATTCGAATTGCTGCCCAGGGCGCGTCATCTATAATTTTTCCACCTTTATGGTGAAAAAATGATGGTTGTAACAGTTGGAATGTTAGTTCATCTGTTTCTATAAAAAGAAAGTAACAGAAGAGAATGCACAAGAACAATTTCTCACTACACTTAAGCATCTCCGGCACACAGCAACCTTTGTCTGCTTGTGTTACAACATGCTCCATTTTGGCAAGAGCTCTGCGGTCAGAGTCGGTCTCAGTCTTTTCGCGAGCACTATGATTCGACTTTGTTGCGTTATGGACTGCAAATGTAGCGACTGGCAATATGTTAAGCTGCGACATCGTGTCCCTCTGCAAGGCAGCAGACGAGCAGACTGGCTGCAGTGCATCGGACTGCCACTATCTGATGGGCACCAGGATTTGTGCGTTTGTAGGCGTCACTTTACACCGGAAGATTACTAACGCAATAGAATTTCGCGAGTCCAGTATTAGGGTAAACGCAAGTGCAAATGTGAATGGTCTGCACAGTGCAGCCACCTCGTGGCAGAGCTCAACCACACACAGTAGTAGTAATGAAATGTATTCTTCTTTGCTGCTGGCATAAATTTTTTGCAGGAGTGTAATCGTTAACACATTGTTTTTGTAAATGTTTAAAATGTTTTACACTTGGTTAGAGCAATATTAGCACTTTGTTTGGTGGCTCTGCGCCAACAGGTGGCTGGACCGTGCAGACCGATCAGGCCGCTCACGTACATCTACGCTGAAGTTCCTTCATCAGCTTGAGTTTATGCCTCCAGCCATCCGTCAAAACGGCCAGCTTGCCTGTGGTTACAGGAATAGTACCAGGCACGTGCAGCGCTGCGACAGAATGCTCACAACACACGCTGCTTTGATATCTCTCGCTTGGGATCGGCTGCCAAGCAGCTGGCAGAGAGTTTGGAGAGGCTTTGCACGCTAGCCCGCTAGCTCCTAGAGAACCGGAAGTCGACGACACGATGTGCCGCCATGACGCAGAGCCAGTGAAGGCAGAGCTTAGCCCTGATCACTCGGTGAAGGAGTTGAGGAGAAAATGCATGACTATGGAGGAGGGTAACTTGTAATCATCCCTAGCTCTCTTAATATGAGACGTTTCACACAAATTGTGGTGCAAATTATTTACTATAGCTGTACCCTACACACTTACAAAATTTGTCCCAACCGTTTCAGGGACCCTTTCACATTTCACTGTTCTATCGAAATATAATGGCTAACTTGCGACTGCTCGGAGGGGACCACTGCTTAGAGAATAGCAAATGCACCTTCGCAATCACACAGGAGCTGTTTTCATTTTTGTTTCCAGGAAGTGGGCCTTGTGTAACTGCCGCAGTGATCAAGTGCAAATGTTGCCGGAATAGAATGAGTATGGATGGCCATCCGGCGATGCAATGCCAGAAGTGTGGTTGTAGGCCAGTGTATCATGACTGCAATGTATTATGAGAGTGTGCTGATGGGCTTATTAAGGAGATCATCAAAGCCTTCGTCATTCTACGCAAACAGAACCAAGTACACATTGTTCGCAGTCGAATAGAGCAGCCACCAGTAATTTTGTTGTTGATGCCATTCAACATATTAATTGCAATTAGATATTAGAATTAGATTGACAGATATTTTTTTTAATTGCTGCTCCAAATGGCACGCTGTCAATGAAGAATTCATATGAAATTTGAAGAAACTTAAAACTGCCATGTTTCCAGCCAGGTACTCTTGCCCCATTATTTTTTCCGGCTGATAAAGAAAACACACAAGAAAATAAAAAATACCATGTGACTAACCATCTGCCTGCATCAAAAAGCAGCACCCTCAAACACACTGCACAAGAACCAGTGAGCGCACTATTTCCACAATGCATCAACTGCCAGTTATCAGCACTCGTTTATTATGAACACCAAGGCACTGCGTTGTCACGGGGAGGGCATGCCAGCTCTTGCACTAACTGCTATGGCTCTTGTTTGAAAAATTAAACAATTTTACAGCGAAGCTGTTTATGGCTAGGATCTGGAAAAAGATATGTCCGAGATGTTGACAAAAACAAATCATCATGTGAGCTGATCTTGATGATAGTGCAGAAAGGATCAAAGCTCAATGGCACATGCCCCTGTGGGATCGCGGACCTGTAACATGCCCTTGAACTACCTTTGTCATACGTAGGACCCAAACAGGTCCCAGACACAAAGGTAAGAACAGATGCTTTTGAAAAAAATGTTTTATACAACTTTTTCAAAAAAGACTGCTCAAACACTCTCCGCACCAACCGCGCAAAACGTGCTAGTGCCACTGCTCGCGCGTTCATTGTTGTCTTCTTCCACAACTGCCTCCGTTGTGCAAAAAATTATCATCCGCGATGGCTAAAGCGTTGCCGTCTTCCACAGCTGGCTTCGTTGCCGCTCATCTTTCCAGCATAGAATATCACTTCTCTTCGGTCGCTGTAAGGCCGCGTTTACGGGGTTTGAGCCATTCATTGTCTTATGTGGCGGACACATTAAATAACAGAGGTGATCTGGGAAGGTGAGGGCGTACCTATGTAGCCATGATGACCACAGATTAGGACAATAAATATGTTCGTACCTTTGTTCAAAATTCCAAGTCACCTCTGTATCGTATGCTAAACCGCTTCGCTGGTCATCCACCTTCACAGAGTGGAATGGCTCACAATTTTTTTTTATTATTAATTAAGTTTACATTATGGGGTTTAGCATCTCTAAACTGCACAGTGTGCTATAAGGGACGCCGTAGTGAAGGGCTCCGGATTGATTTGACCAGCTGGGGTTCTTAAATGTGCACCTCAGGCACGGCACAATAGCATTTTTGTATTCCACCTTCATTACGCTCTGGCTGCCACGGCCGAGATCAAACCCACGACTTCGTGCTTACCAGTGCCACGCGAGCGCCACTGAGCCATCACGGTGAATTTAGGCCAGTCTTCCCTGTGCAATAAATCAATTGCTAGACAGCACCATGTTTGTGCAAGCAATCTAGATAATGTGGTTGCATTGCCTTACCTGAGCAATGCGCCTGTGCAGCGACCCGAGCTGTGCCCTAAGGGAGGACACGCTCGGTCTCCTCTCGTCGGGCAACTGCCGATGCACGTCATCTTCAGGGAGCAGCACATGCGATGGCACGTGTGTGATGTTGGACTGCACGAACTCCTGCATAAGCAGTTCAGGGGAGGCTTGTGTGATGTCAATGTAAGAGCTCCAGGCATGGTCACAGCAAAGGGAGATGGCGGGACATTCCAGTTTAGTGCACTAGTGCAAGAGTTGCCACCAAGGGAGGGTACACAGCAGGAGCTTGTCACTAGATGACGCACCAATGCAGTTCGCTCAATGTTCGCACACCCTGTCGGAATTTTGACACCAACAGTACTGCTCATAGATTTTTAACAAACAGAATGCACATTGGCAAAGAAAGCTTCACATGCAAGTGATTTCATAGGAGATGAAACAAAAGTTTATAGCCTTCAGAATTGCAGAATCATCAAGCAAACAGCCAAAGACAAAAGTGCAGAGGCACTTGCTCGTAAAAAAAATGCACTGAAATGTGTGCATGCTGCTAATCTCAGATCACATTTGCACTTGCTTTATCTTTTGCTCACACAGAAAATGGTAAAGATCCAAATATATTTCTTCATTTGAAGGACTAATTTATTTCCAGCTTGTCATGAACGCTTGTTAAGTCAGTTTCTCCTTGCCACAGTTATCTTCAAAAGGAACACAATTGGTGTACGTCAAGAAAAATGAATTCAAATTTCACTAGCATCAGTTTGTCTTCAGCTACCACTTCCAAATGCATAATAGACATTGCCCAATGCTTTGACTTGTGAAAGCATCAAGCAAGTAGTACCCCCATTACTGATACCAGAATGATGCATGTGGGTCTTACTTGAAAGCAGTAGCAGCACTTAACCCTTTCAAGGTCAATTATTTGTGTAAAGAATCAATGTTTTGCAATATATATCGGACAAGAAGCAGCGAAACCATTCTTATATATGTGTGTTAGCAATGCTAATAACATGATTTGTTGACTTTCAGCCACAAGTAAATATAGCTCTCCCTTATACATATTTCACAAATGTCTGCATGTTGTGTCACACTGAGATTAGACCGCTGGTGTTTGGAGCCTGCTACCTAAGGCCTATCACCTGCAATGGATGGCACAAAAATGGTCTTCAAATCACCAGCGGTTATATTTTTAAAAAATTATGAGGTTTTACGTGCCAAAACCACTTTCTGATTATGAGGCACCCCGTAGTGGGGGACTCCAGAAATTTGGACTACCTGGGGTTCTTTAAGTGTGCACCTAAATCTAAGCACGCAGGTGTTTTCGCATTTCGCTCCTATCAAAATGCGGCCGCCGTGGCCGGGATATGATTCCGCGACCTCATGTTTAGCAGCCCAACGGCATAGCCACAAAGCAACCACAATGGGTACAGTCATATCTTGTACCATTATGATTGTGCAAAATATCTTAGTCTGAAGAACCACATGCTGCTTAGTTGATTTGTTGGCAGTTCACAAGAAGAAACTTCGATTTATTACCAAAAACGCAAGTGAGAATGTTTTCTTCGTTTTCCCAGTTTGTCGTTCAGACGTACGACATATTTTCGCATTATTGACAAGAAGAAAGAAATGCAGACAAGAAAGGGTTCCAAATTAAGTGAAGTGACGAGTGCCACTAACAACATGAAGAGCTTTGGTTCCAAGAAACTACTACAAACTTTCAGCCCTATTGACTACAGATGTAAAATGGGGAACAGTGCTGTACAATTTAAGGAGTCGATAAAGAAATGTAAAGTGTCGCATAATTTGACTGGCTGAAAGCCACTATGAATGCTGCTGAATGTCACAATCTCCTCAAAAGATCAAAGCTGAAAAGAATACCATCAGCAATGCTACCTGTGCTTTCTTCATTTTATCGCTTCCTTTTTCTTTCAAATGCTCGCCACCTTGCACAAGTTACTGCGTCGCCTCATTAGCACGGTACCCACCTCTAATTTGTCAGCATTCTTGTTAAATTCAGTGACCATTTCTTGAAAGATGGACTCCACACTTGCTTCTAGCTCATCAGGAGGAATGCGGCCGGATGCCTGGAGAGCAAGCGAAACAATCTTGTGGATTAACCTGGCGCTATGGCTCAGCACAATGCTGCCAGCTGCAGTGGTCAGAAATGAGCGGGCACAGTACTTTTACACTGGCACAACATCACACCTAACATTACACATGTCTGAAGATCCCACCTAATGGCAACAAGAAACATGTACCTACATTGACATGTCCTGCTGAGCAGAGGCCTGCTAATGAGACAGACAACAATTGCCTGAGTGAAAATTTTTTTTTCTAAAAGCACGAAATTATTATTTGGACTTGTATGGAAGTTCACAGAGGCGAACATATTGTGCTCTCATTTTGCAACGTGCAGTTACATATTTCACTGCATTCTGAGAAAAAACTCAGCTCATATTGCTGTAGGTCTAGTCCCGGTGTGCCGTTGTACATAGAGTGCATGGGCTTGGGCCCCTCACATTTACCAAGACCAGGAGGTAATTCACATGTGAGACACATTTCTGTCATGGGTGGGTGCCACTACTGTTACACTAGAATGGTACCAGCCGCCGAGGCATATGTCGTTAATGATTAGTGAGCAACAGTAGCTGTACTGCATTTGAATATGAAAGAAAGTGCAGTTTAGCCAATTTGTCTTATTTTCCAACTGAAGAACTTGCAAATGGACTCATTTGTTTCAAACATCAAGTAATTTGAGTTGCTTATTATGCTTTGCACTGTCATTTATCAGCCTCCTGGCCTGGAGGAAGAATATTTAAGAGTTGAAACTCCAGTCAGCATGGGCGACCTGATAACGTCACAAAAATATGTGCTGACAGGGTGCATGCAGTGGCAGCACCTTGCGGCGTGTCAAGCAAGCCGCAGTGAAAAAAAAAATGCAGATGCCTAAGCATGCAGCTCAGGCGCGCTCCCTTCAGCGGCACCCGTGTCTTCCGCTCAAAGCGATGACGAGCAGACGACACGGACGTTTGCTTCAGCAGGCATGCTGTAACATTGTATTTGTGCACCCTCAAGGCAAACAGCAACATTTTTTATCGGTATCTGTTAGAGGGCCGTAATACTAACCGCGCTGCTAGGCGCAAATTCCCTTCTGAATTTGCTAGACTAAGATGCGACCGCAGGTGTTTCGCTGAAAGCTGCAAAAGCACGTACAAGTCTTGCAGGAAAAAAGTGAGCATCTTTAGGGCTCCGAATGATCCTGAACGTCTGCAAGCACGGGCTGCGGCGATTCCTGGGGACGGCCGTCAGCTCACATTGAGAGATTACGTCTGCGAGAAGCACTTCACGAGTAACATGATGAGACAGGATAACTACTTCACGATTATGTTGCGCTTAGTGTAACACTGACGATTTGTCCTGGCCCAAAGTATGATCGCATGTCGTCACCTTGTCATGTCTTTTTATACCTCCCCCCCCATGCCATATCTCCTTGTACGTAAGCGCCTTCTTCAACAGTATTAAACAGTTGGTAGTTTGCGCTACGTACGTCCACGTCCTTCACTTAAATCATCAGTGTAACACTAAGTGCAACATAATCATGACTGTCCACCAACTACCCCCTTCATTGCTTTACTAACGGGATAAATACTATGGTGAGCTTAGAGGCAAGATAATCCTGGACCACCCGAAAAAAACCTTGACTGCATCCAGAGGCTGTTCCCTGCATCTTTCTTTCGTCTCCAGCATATGTGACATCCCTGAAAAAGAAGCGGACTCCCCGGGAAGCATCATCGAATATCAGTCATGCTCCGTTAAAAGATCAAGAATGAGTGTATACAACAAGTCAAGAACATGAACGACGGTGAATGAAAGCGGTGTTCACACAGTGTGTGAGGACAATGAGCTTGAGGAAAATCAACTTAGTGACATACTCGAAGAGATTAAGGGCATATTTGCCTTTAATGAATACCAGCAGCCATCGCGTGGGCGTCAAACAATAGGGCCTCGTACAACTGGAAATTACAGATCGCCTTATTATAGTGGTCATCGAAAGGAATGCATGTTACTTTTTTACTCTCCTCAAATGGCTGAAGCGTAGCACCAATTGCTGTCCAGGTTACCAGCACTAAAGAAGCGTGCGTGAGTGCCCTCAATAGAATCTTGTGGCAGGCAAGCAGCTGAACGCGAGCAACACATGCGACCGGTTGCCTTGGCGACCAAAACAGCGGACCTTTTCTGGTTGCCGCAAAGAGCGGAGTTTCCACTCCTAAAGGTTTCTTGCTCCGTGCCTCCTGGTTAGCTCAGATAGCAGACAGACTGACCCAGAAAGGCAGCAGTGCCAGGTTCAAGCCCCAGAACAGGACAAATTTTCACTGAAATGAGATGTTTACTTTTCAAGAACACTAGAAAGGGTCGCTTTGAAGCATTCTGCTGCAGCCAAGTGGATGGTAGCTTTTTTTTGTGTGTGTATGTGTGCATAAAGTGCTCTCGTGCTACATTTTTCTCAACTTCACAAGATTCGAACTTCTGATGACTTTTGATAACTACAAGATAAATTTATGCTCGCTAAATGCCATGGTGAGCAGATATCAACTGCACTTAGATTATCGAAGACCATAAGAAGCAATCTCTCACCTTGTCCTGTAATGCAGTCTTGAGGTCATCCAGACATTTCTCTGTATAGTCAAACCAGATATCATAGACTAGAAAAAAAAAAGGAAAGAAAAAGAGCTACACCTTCTGCTGACACCAAGCACATAAAACCACATGCCGACTAGGCCACTCATTAGGTCAGGTGCCACACCAGGTTGTCGGACGAAATAATCAAGTGGGCACTACCCAAAATTACAATGCATGCTGAAAATGCTTACGATGAGGCATATTAGTCAAATGCTGCATGTGATCTGGCAACAGATCTACTGGCGGTTCTTTGGCCTTATCGTGAGGTGCTGGTTTCACAGATTAGCACATCCACTACACTTCAGCACCACAGAAATTGATGAAGGATTAGAAATAAGCACAGCACACACTGAACTTCCGATTGAAGTATGATCGGACAGGTCAGACATGCAAATGTGATGACGCTGTAATTCACACAGTCTTTCACCATAAACTAACACCAAAGGCAGGGCACTCTACAGGTTCTGCCTCTTAAGTGAAAAATTTATCTGTGATGGGCCCCTCATTGAGTGCCATCGTAGCAGGTACGGCCTTGCCCACTATTCGAAACATTTTCCAGACAATTGAAATATAAATACAAATTATTAGTAAGTAACAAAGGACTTGCAAAGGACACTCCATGCAAACAGCACTCTTGGAACAAGGGGTGCAGGCTACTTTGAAATTGAAAATGGGGAGTGTGCACACATGTTTGTGCAATTTATCATGCAAAGCAGCATGTCAAGATATTTGCCATAGCAATGACGCAAGACTGTGGCCAAAAGCCCCACAACCCTTAGTTTGACAACTTAGAAAACTGCTCTCAGAAAACTGCACAATCACTCTGACCTCTCTTGATCTGGCCCCGTTTTTTTTTTGTTTTCTTGTTCTGCTTACTGTAGGTGCCAGCACAATATCAGCAGACCACACTGCTACATGGTATAGTACTCCATCTCCCCTTTCTCCCATGTTTTCAGGAATTAGAATAAAATGCCTGAGTTACTGACAGGTATAAGCGATTCCACTCTTTTGAGGAATGCCTCACACACGCAACGATGTGACTTTGTACTGTACACGGTGAAAATGTAGCACTAAAATAATAAGTACAACACAATAGATATTACGACACAAGTACTTACTTACAAATGATAACTTAATCCTGCAATGAATGTTCTCCATACTTTACATTTATTCCGTTTTCAGTGCTTTATTTGTCATATGTGTAACTCTGCTGCTTTGCGATTTTGTGTTCTATGTTCTGAACATTTTATGTTCACTCATACTTTTTTCTATAAGATATTCATCACTCTGAGCATATTATAAATTTTCATGCATGTGTATGCATGAAACAAAGATATGCTCGAAGTGGTAGCGCTGAACTTAGCGTCACAAGATGGTCGCTGCGCAAGCTGATGCCTCGTGGCCGGTGTGCTTTTATTTCTTGAATTTCATTATTTTCTTTTTTTTTTTCCACATTGCAACAATGTGTCATTATTAATTACACTTTGGTGGCGCCTCTAGCACACAAAAGGAGCTGGGGGGATCACAGCTAGAATCCGAAATGGTCCACAGGTTTTGGGCTTGCCAACGCCTCCATGTGCCAGGGGTGTAACCACTGCACACAATCGCAACTATGTTCCATTTTGAAAGAAGCAGTTTTAATATACATACGCACCAACACACCACTATGTGAAAGTAACCACTGTGCAATAGTGAATGGCACTGTTCAACAACAGGATCAAAACATTCCTGTTTGAAAGCAATCTTACCATGTTTTTGCTGGCTTTCCAAAAATGACAATTCGCACTTATTTAGCATCACAGATGGTTGGCTAACACACATCTTTTCATTTTGCAATATGAAATGGCTCTATGATTTTTCTAGTTAGTTGATCCCTATGGTTCAAAAGAATCGTGGTTTCACTCAAAAGCAGCAAGTGACCACATTTTCAATGATGCTCTATTTTATGTGAATGAATGTCCCTCTTAAGTGACCTTTTGTGTTGCGACAACTGTGTGTTCATAAAGCGACATGATAGGATGGCTTTCAAATAGGAATGTTTTGTTCCTGTTATCTAGTTAAATAGTGCCATTCACTGTTGCACGGTGTTGCGCTCGTGCATACATACATATTACCGTTGCTTTCTCGAAATAAAACGTAGGTACGAGTGCAGCGGTTGTCTTGTCGGTTCATTCTGCTTCTTTATGTCATGTTGCAGTGCAGTGCCTCACTTGTTAACATGATTGGTCACCAACTCGCTCAACTGTCGACATTTCATTTTTTTGGCATCATGTGGTTGTGTCTAACAAAAATTCGAGCTTTTATTTTCCCCTTCTTCCCTTTGATGCACGGGTATAAGCAGACAAGGTGAAAAGATACGACTGATGGATGGATGGATGGATGGATGGATGGATGGATGGATGGATGGATGTTTTGAGCGTCCCCTTTGGAACGGGGCGGTGGCTTGCGCCACCAAGCTCTTGCTACTATGCTGCCTAATATCCTACCTAGGTTAACCAATGAAAAAACAAAAAAAAAACCACTATGAACTACCACGTCCAAATTTTCTGATACCCTATTGCGAACTGTGCTTTTGTACGTCTCCGTCTTTTGTCGTTTCCCTACTTTTCTTCCACCAATCCTCCAATCGCCTCTTACTGATGTCTATTGCGGACCTGTTTGCTTTACCACTGCTCCCGCTGAACCCAAGGGCTTCAAGGAGGCCAGTGGTGCCTAAATCGACCGCTGGATAGACGTCTTCACATTCTAATAAAATATGCTCCGTCGTTTCCCTGGCTTTATCGCAGCAAGCACATGCTTCTTCCTTCTTATATCTCGCTTTATAGGTGCATGTTCTAAGGCATCCCGATCTCGCTTCGAAAAGTAATGACCTTCCCTTTGAGTTATCATAAATGGTTTCTTTCCTAATTTCATTTTTTCCCCTTAAGTAGTTACTCATGGCAGGTTTCTTTTCCATTGCCGCCACCCATGAGATTAATTCAGCCTCTCTGACTTTCCGCTTGACCTTCTTTGTTGCTGTGTTGCCCACCCCACAGGCCGCATACTTGCTGGTAAGCTTCCTAGTTCTTTTCCTCCACTGTGAATCAATGTTTTGCCTGTACAGATACCTGAACACTCTCCCTACCCAATTACTTTCCTCCATATTCCTCAGCAGTTCTTCATACTCAATTTTACTGCGAGCTTCCCTCACTTCAAAACTAGTCCAGCCCATATCCCCTTGCACAGCTTCATTTGTAGTCTTCCCGTGAGCGCCCAATGCGAGGCGACCCACTGACCTTTGGTTCCCGTCGAGTCCTGATTGTACCCCTGATTTAAAGCAAACAACCGCACTTCCAAAAGCAAGTCCTGGAACCATTACCCCTTTCCACATACCTCGGAGGACCTCGTACCTATTGTATCCCCATACCGCTCTGTGCTTCATTATGGCTGCATTTCTCTTCCCCTTGACTGTTATGGTTCTTTTCTAAGTTTCCATATACCCATTGCCTTCGTTTATCCATATACCAAGGTATTTATATTCTGTTACCCGAGGTATTTCTTGGCCCTGTATCTCCACTGTCTGTTCACTGTTTTCATTGAATACCATAACACCTGATTTTCTAACACTAAATTTCAAACCTAAATTGTTGCCTTCCTGTCCACAGATATTAGGCAGACGTTGCAAATCACTTTGCTTCTCAGCGAGCAACACAATGTCGTCCGCATAAAATAAACCTGGGAGTTGCTGCTCTATTACTGTACTGCCTGTTTGTATAAGAGATTAAACCCGATGTTACTTCCTTCTAGCGCCCTCTCCATCCTCACCATGTACATCATAAACAGCAGCGGGGATAAAGGGCACCCCTGCCTCAGTCCCTTGTTGATATGAACTTTCTCCACGCTCCTCATCCCTTCCCATTCAACGCAAACGGTATTGTCTAGGTAAATCTCTCAAAAGCTGTAGACAATCGTTACCTAAGCCTTCCCCTTCCAGAATATCCCACAAAATGTTGCGGTCTACGTTGTCGTAGGCTCCTGTAATGTCCAAAAAGGCCACATACAACGGTCTGCTTTCTGCTTTTGATATTTCAATACACTGAGTAAGAACAAACAAGTTATCATCCAAACGCCTACCTATTCTAAAGCCATTCTGAAGCTCTCCCAAAATGCCATTATTCTCTGCCCATGCTTGAAGCTTTAATTTGATTGCCTGCATTGCTAGCCTGTATATTACCGATGTAATGGTCAACGGTCTATACGAGTGAATTCTGTCTTTCTCCCCCTTACCTTTGTAAATTAAATTCATTCTACTTTGTCGCCAACTTTCTGGTATTCGTCTATCTTTTAAAGTTTTTTCCACTGCTTTCACCAGAGCTTCCTTACATTTTGGTCCCAGTTCATTTATCAGCCTAACGGGAACCTCGTCTAGCCCTGTGGCTGTGCGCTTAGGAATTTTCTCTTCCGCTTTCTTCCAGTTTAAATTTGTAAGCACTAGCTCCTTTCCCCCTTGGGTCTCTTTCATGCTCTTTTTTTCTTCAAATAGAACCTTGTCCTTGCCTTGGAAAGGTTAAGCTGTTACTTTTTGGACGTAATTTATTGCTGCTTCTCCTTCCAATCTGTTTTCATCTTCGTCTAGGATATGTTGTTGTATTGTTGTTGCCTTCCTGCCTAATAATTTTATGTGATTCCAAAATATTCTAGGTGCGGCCTTCTTTTTCTCACGTATTTCTGACAACCAACGTTCACTTTCACCTTTTAATTTTGCTTGCACCAGTATTTGAACCATAGACTTTCTCTCCCGGTATAATTCCCATTTACTGGTTACTTCATCCTGTGGCAACTACGCCTTCTTTGCCTGCCTGTGCTCTCGAGATGCTTTCTGTCGTTCGGTGATGGCTTCTCGTATGTCCTTGTTCCACCAGCTTTTCGGTTTCTTTTTTCCTTTCCAATGAACATGTTGTTTCTCTTTCCGCATTTCTGTCGTTACTACACTTAGAAGCTCACCATATTCCCACCCCTTACTTGGCGACTTGCCAATTTCTTCCTCCACTCTAGTGACTATATTTGCTATTTGTTCAGCGTTCAAATTTGGACTGGCCATTTTGCTTTCGTTGCTCTCTTTCCCAACTACATATCCCATTTTCAAAATGATGCGTTTATGGTCACTCCCTATGCTGCTAAACCCTTCCTCATCGATGACCATTTCTCTCAACTTATCATGAATTCCTTCTGTCATCAGACAGTAATCAATGGTCGATTGCCGGTTTCCCACTTCTCACGTGATCTGTCCTTCTCACTTAGGCCCTGTATTCACGATCACGAGGTTATGTTGCTCGCAAAGGTCTAGCATTGACTTCCCGTTATTGTCGGTATAGCCATCTAAATCCTGTATGTGGGCATTCATGTGACCTAATAGGACAATCTCAGCACCCTTCCCGAAACCCTTAATATCAGCGCTTATGCATTCCACTAACTCTTTATTCTTCTCTGTGCAATTTTTTCCGGTCCACAAATGCGTAACTCCCAGCCAAGTTTCTTTCCCACTCATTGTACCTGATAACCAAAGATGCTGATGACATTGTGAATTTACTCTTTTCCATTTGGCTCCCTGATGGATGAGCATTCCGACTCCCCCTCCCTTTCTTTCCGACTTAGTTCTGTTGCACCCTTCCCATACAAAATTCTCAATAACTGGCGGCTCTTCTGAGTCTCTAAGGTGCGTTTCTGTAACCGCATACACCCCTATTTGTTCTCTATGTAACTGCTCCTCAATCTCTGCCCACTTTTCCTTTCTTCTGCCGCCCTGCATGTTTATGTAGCCTATTGCATGGCGAGCTCTTGTTCTTGCTTTCCTCCTTTTCCTGTTATCGACGGCGATGCTCTTCTGATGTTCCCCTAGGGGACCTTCTTTATTACTACCTACTCTGGCCTCCTGAGCGCCCGCGGGCCCCCTAAAAAAGCAAGAGCGCGACCCCCAAGTCGCCAGCCCACTTCTCGTACTAGCCTGTAATTGAAGTGGATCCCATCTCGTTTAAAACCACCACAACTTCTCACTTCCCTGTTTACTTCGACAACCTCGAAGCCTTTCTCTCGGCTCATTTTCCATATTGCCTCATTGGCAGCCATTACGGCTCTTTGTACGTGACTGTCACGCACAGGCACCTCCGGCACCGTGCAAACCACGATCTGCACCTGAGGGGATAGCTCGCGCAAGTCGTCCACCCCCTTCGCCAAGCGCTGGGCTAGTCCTGGCCCTTTCCTGTTCAGGACGTCATTTAGCCCACCTGCTACTACGACAAGGTTGCGCACGTGGGCATTTTCCGTGGTGAGCTTTTCTTTTGCTCACTCCATGACAGAACCCAGTGTCTGCCCTGGAAATGTCCCTACCGCCACTCTTTTGTCGCCTTTCACCCTCTCCACAATTGCTTTTGAGCACCCAGCCATGTTTGAGTCGCCAGCGATAATCACCCTTTCACTCTCTCCTACCTCTCCCTGCTTCCCGGCTTCCTGTGGCTGCAGCGTCGCCTCACTCGGGGCGTGTTGCACTGCTTCGCTATAGCTACGCCGATTCACCGGCGGCGACCTGGCGACCGCTTGCTTTGGCTCCCTGCCTCCCACTTCGCCCTCGCTTTGGTGTCCTGACCCGACATTATCCGCTGCCCGAGTCTCAAGAGCGTCGAGCCGCCTTTGCAGTTCGGCGCTCCTTCCTTTCGCCTCTCCAAGCTCGGCCACAGTCCTCACCAACTGCGCGGCCTGGGCCGCCTCCACCTTGACGAAATTTTCAACCTTCGCCTGCAGTGCTACCCGCTTCTCCTGCTCCTCCCTCAGGTTTGCATTAAGCTCTTCAAACTTAGCCGCCCAATTTCCTTCCAGTTTTTGGACGGCTTCCCTGACGCCCTCGCACGACCTGCACGTGAAGCTAGACCCCACCGCGTCTGCTAAATTCTGGAATTTAGACTCATCGAGGAAGCACCAGCGCAGGCACTCGTCGCACTGCACTTGCTCCCCGTCCCCCGCGGCCTTCACGTTTTTCGATTTCATCGCTAGGCCTACGTCCTGTTGGAACCTCAGTGCTGACGCCCGTTATTGCAAATGGGTCGCAAGCCCCAAGGGTAGCGTTGGCCTGGCGGCCTGGGGCACTGGAAGCATCCGAAGGTCCCGGCAAAGCATGAGTCAACTGGTAACAGAACAACTTGTTTATTCTAACATCGCAAAAGAGCGGCCGGTCAGGTCGACCGAAGTGGAGAGACGGGAGTGCACGTTACTCAACAGAAGAAATCGGAGCCTCTCTCTTGGCGTCCGGGGGCAGCTGCTCTTATACTCTCGGAGTTGAGGGCAAGAGGAAGGCCTCGTGACGAGACCACGTGACGCTGGGCCCGGACAGGCTGAGAGACATGTTGAGACGAGTGTAGTGACGCATCGCCGAGCTGGCGCCTGTCAGACCTCCTCGCTTCACACTTGGGGAGCTCCTCTCCCCGGCTGCCGCGCTTTGACAAGCGTGGGCACACACACACACACGCACACACGAAGACACGTGGCACTGAAACACGCCTGGACGCGCTTGGCGGGGAGGCTTTGCGGGAGCTCCGAACGGGCCAAAATGTCCGCCGCTTAGAACGAAGCCCCGGCGTCCGTTGCATCCGCGCCGGCTATTCCGCGCGTCGTAGGCGAAACGTAACAGTCCCTAGGCCCAACGAGCAAGTTCGCCAAATCACTCACGCAAACCCGACCTCGACCGCTATCCCAAACAAAAACAAAGAATTATCACTCCCTACTCCATGTAAGAATCCGAAGAGCTAGCTGGAAGAAATACCCCCTAGGCCTAACGGGGGAGCCGCCAGAGCTAGACAAAGCCGGTACGTTTCCTACTCCTACCAAAAATTCAAAATTTGCGCCCCTACTCCATGCAAAAGAAAACACCATGCAAAAGAAAACACGAGGCTGAAGCCTCGTCCACAGGAGCGTCCGCGAGGCACGACCAACCACCACGGTTCACCACGACAGTCTCGGCGTTGGCTGCCGCCATCGTCAGAACGCTCATTTTGTCAAAAATACGAACTAGAAGAGACGGGCGTATGCAGGACGATTTGCCGGTTTTACCAACAAAACAAGGAGGGTGGGAGCTTTCACACAGATTTGCAGCACGCGGAACGGGAACTAAGTATCAGATTCAACTTTGATAAGCTCAGTAAGCAATCGTTGCAAAAGCAACGACTTTATCGCATCGTGAGCAATTGCTCCACGCCTTCACATCATAAGCTCCGGCCCAGTACGATCATACACCTTTCGCGACGCCACTATCAAAGAAAACTACGCAATAATCTTCGGCTGCAAGTTGTACGACGGCGCCCGCAAACAAACTGCATCGGCTGCAGCGTTTTGAGCAAATGTTACCACCTTACCACAGCTAAAAAATTGTGGGGTTTTACGTGCCAAAAACACCTTACCTCTGCCAACAATACTCTTGGGCGAGACGCCAAAATGCTGGACAGCGTAGCTGTCATCCGTCATGCTTTCGGTCGAAGGGAGGGCCAGCGTTCGTCCGAGCAGTACAATCGCTACTCTGAAATGCTGGGCGACCAGCTACAGCTTAGAACTTAAGCTAGGGCCGTAAACGAGCGAGCTGCTGCAAAATACGCGCGCTTCGTAATGATGTCCTAGTTAGGGTGGCTAGAATTGGGAGGTGTGAAGACCGCGGCGCCGCCGCCATTGCCTAGGGAGGCGCCGCTGCGCGTTCCTCCCACTGGGGGAAAATATGGCGCTTCCGTCGGGGGCGCGGGTAGGGTGGCTAGCGCGGGGGCGCCGTGAGCTTGTCAGACAAGTCTCGTAGGCCACGGTGCAGTGCAGCTGCGTTTTTCTCGTGTTTCCTAAGTTTTTCTTTAAAGTAGGTGGTGTGAGCTGCTGTCGCTATGCCTTGACACCCTGTGAACATATTGCAACGACATGGAAGGTCGACAGCAGTGCCTTGACATTGAAAGTTGCACCCAAGTTGACATATTCACACATATACCCTAATGGATTTGAAAAGATGCGGGTAAATCAGGCCTTCAATATTTTCAACAGTGCAGTTGTGCACGCCATAGACTTACACAAAGAAAAAATTGAGCAACAGTACTCAAATCTGGAGCCAACAAGGGTGTTCACTGACGTGATGACTCAAACAATTGAAGCCATGACATCACGGTTTCCAGCTGAAGCTTTGAGGTATGCACACAGCAATTGTGCTCACTTTCGTGTGCCGGTGGTAAATGCTTTTCGTGTTGTTTCAGACGTGGCAGTGCTCAAGAAACTGCATTTAACAGCATGCTGGCATTTCTGGATCAGCGGGAGGCCCATGCCAAAGGGCTCGGCTTCTTATGCAAGGGCACATCAGAAGGTCTGCGTGTGACCATACATTCCACTAAAGACCTCTTGACGTATCTAACTGAGAAGGTTGGGTTCGGGTTCTTGATGACTTCCCGCCTCAGTCAGGACTGCTTCGAGCGTTCATTTCGTATTGTGAGACAGTCCAGCGGAGCCAATGATCACCCCACTCCTGCGCAGTTCATCATTATAATGAAGTATGCAAGCTTATGCATTTCAGTCTGGGGGGACATGGGGGGGGGGCTTCTGTATCCCTCAGTTTCTCTATACAACCTTTCAGACACTTGAGGACAGGTTCACTCGTGCATATAGCACTACGCGACTGCACGCAAAAGTTGTCAAGAATTTATTACTTCTAGCAGCCAATGTGCCACAGATTGGCTGCAGGAAGCATTCCGCTGATCAGGTTCGGTGTCTATAGGTTTTATATCATAACACGTATTCACTTTTTCCTCAAAGGCGTAAATCAGTGTGTCATTCACAACAAAGCCAAGAAGGTTAAGCCCTGTGTTTTGTACAAATGTGATATTATGCAATAAATGTGTTATTTCCAATAAACATGTATTAAGTCGCAAGCGCTTTGTACTTTCTAGAATTTCTTCACCACAATGCTGATATATTGCATGACCTTCCTCAATTTAAAGTAATGTTACAATCCCAAATATGTGACTTATGTGCAGGCGACACATTCAAGGGTATTCCAATGCGCTGGCCTTGCGCGGCGATTCCTATGAACTATACTTTCGGCAAGGCATAAGCGCGCTAATCTCGGCAAGAGGTGGTCGCAAAAACCGTTGCTGTGTCCGCTGCGTAGTCGGTGCTCGCTGTTTCCATGTGGAATAAGAGCAGCGAAACATTAAATTCTCTCAGCATCTACAATGTAGAGAAAAAAGTCTGGTCAGATTCTAACGCATTCAAACGCTAAAACTAAGCGCTACCAAATCATTTTCCCACCCGGAGGTATGCAGACGCCGCGAGAAACTACGGCGCCCTAAACGGCGCCCCGGCCGGCAGCGCCGTCACGCGGCAGGAACGCGTTTTGGGGCCAGCTTCCGGAGGCCGGTTTTCACACCTCCCTATTCTAGCCACCCTATCCTAGTGACACAACCGGAAAGGGGTGCGCGTGGATGGATGGATGGAAGGTAGGAGCGTCCCCTTTGAAACGGGGCGATGGCAGTTGCCACCATACTCAGATTTTTATTTTGCCTTTTATTTTTATCTGTGTTGTGTGTTATTGAATTTCTCGATTTTCTTTAAATACGTCTTCCTACCCTTTTAACCTTATGTCACCTCTCTGCTTTTGAGCCACCAATCCTCCAATCGCCTTTTGCTAATTTCCACCGCACCTTTATTTACAGGACTATCATTATCTCTGAACCCTAGGGCCTCAGGAAGGGTGACTGTGGCCGCATCGACATCGGGGTTGATACCATCACATTTTAGTATGAGGTACATTTTAGTATGAGATTTTAGTATGCGTGCCTCTTTCCGTTGGCGCCACCAGGTGTCGCCACTGCAACCTTTTCTAGCAGACCGGTTGCTCTCATATTCGCTGCTTTTGAGGCGGTCCGTGTTATTAAGCGTTTTTTACGGACATGCTGCGCGCAGCCTGGCTTTAACAGCACCTAAAACATCTAAAACACTGTCTGCGTGCAACTCAAGAAGACTAAAAGAAACTATGAAGTCTTTGTCCAAGTTGATCATAAACTTGTACATAGTGGAGGCAGGATATGACAAACCAGCGTTGTCTTTCATATGGTAAACTCTGCAAGCCTCAAATTTCCTGCTGCCCATTTTGTGATCAGTAGCAAGTTTAGGCAGGCTTCACAGCCTGTCTTTAAAATGCACTTTCTCGCCACAACCAGCGATATAGAAAATTAGGTGGCTGTCTGTCACTGGATGCTGGAGTCCCAAATACCACAGCAGCAGGCTGCAACCTCGAGTTAAAACATGTGAAAGGTCATGAAAGTCACTTTCAGGCATTATTCCTTGGCAGATGATGCGGCTCTAAGAGTCTTGTAGCAAATGGTTCGCAGCGGCAAGGGAGCGTACAACTATGTCTTGGCACAACGCACCTCTAAAGTACAGTTGAGCAGACACTTCGTCTTCATGCCCACTGAAATGCAGAATTTTTCATGCAATATCTCGAGCCTTTCTTGCTTTTGTACCTACGTTGTCGCAAAAACTACGGCTGAGTCGTTGCCACAGTTAAAGTGGCACCAGAGCTTGAGGGAACATTCACTACTTGGAGCGAGCTAATTGCGAATGGTTCATTCTCCGCAAACTGTCCGTTTTCATCTTACGCAGTCTCTACCAGCATCTCGCGAAGTGGTTGGCGGAGCTGACAATCTCCCGCTCTTTCTTCATTTCGTGCGGTCCGTGCGCTCTTACGTGGCTTCGTGCTTACCATCGGTGCACTTTCTGCGGCTGGCCTCTTCCTTTCTGGCCTCTCTTCAACAGGTGCGACAGAAAGGAAGGACGTGCAGTCGGGCAGAAGGGTAGGCACCGCGCCAGGCGCCAGCGACAGCTTCCCACGTGGAAGTCGCATTTCGGTGCTATTGATGATGTGGACGTAATCCCTCCAAATGTTTCGAGGCTCAAAGTGGCGATCACATACCGCTGAACATAAAAAATTGTAACAGCGCAAACACATGCAACCACAAAGTATAACAAGGACGAGAAACAAACACGCAATTTTTATGTCAAATATGCACCAACTCGCCCAGAAAGAAGCTTTAATGCAATACCGCTCAAGATACAGTGAGATGCTTGTCTGCTGTTCGCAGATTGCGCTCTCCTATTTCTTCCGAAGTTAATTTTCCGTTGGTGCGGCGAACAATGACGCTTTCGGAGCGCCCTGATAATCGCTGTGGCAGCCCGGAGCGTAACAATGGGTGTCCGTCTTTCTTTTTGGCATCGAACCTCCTGTGCTGCCGTAGATGCAGGGATACGCCTTCTTTTTTCAAATCATCCACTGTTTTTCACAAGCATGGCCACGTTGAACGTAACACGGCTCGGAAAACACACGTACGGAGCAAACAGCCGCAGAGCGTGCCTGAGCCGGCTCGACCGCGCGCCAGCAGCTAGAAAAAAGCACAGCAGCGCCAACGACGGCGGCTACTGGCATTTGCTTCAGCCGGCGCATTGTCCCTCCCTCTTGCTAGCGCCACTAGGACATTATTCTAGTATACTATAATAGCTATAGTGCCTAGAATATATGTACTGGCTAGTGTGCGTGCACCCGCTCTTTTCGGATGGATGGATGGATGTTATGACTCATGAGCGTTCCCTTTGGAACGGGGCGGTGGGTCGCGCCACCAAGCTCTTGCTACTATGCTGCCCGATATCCTACCTAGGAGCCGAATCTTATAACGGTTCGGTTGGGGAACCGTTCCTTTAGCCTCATCTGATTGGCCAAAATTTTGATTACGTCACAGGTCGTCAGAGGCAGCGGGGTGGTATCGCAATTTTTGAATACGTCACGCATCTGTCAATCATCTTCAAAGCGAACCGGTCGTAGGAACCGGCGAAGGGGTGGTCCGCTTTGGGTTCCGTTGCTGTGGCTTGGCTGTGGGCTTGCGGCCCTGGCCGCGCGCGCCGGTCGCGCGACCCCGGAGACACGCGGGCGTAGCGCGCGCGTGCGTTGGTTGCTTCGGAGGCTATTACTTGCCTTCGTCGTCTGCTTGGCGTTGCTCTTTTAGTATGAACGACGGTTGAAAGTGCGATACGCGTTCGAAGAAATGACGGATAATGAGTTTCACCGTCCCTGCCCGCTTTCTAAGTAGACCTTTTGCAGGCTACGCTATTAAATGGAGGAGACTCGGGTGCAAGCGTACCAGTGGTCATTCCACGCAGAGGAAAGAATATTGCGCGCTGCGGTTCATCGCCACCGGCCTGCAGCTCCCAGAGGTCGGTCGGACGTGAAGTATTCATCGGAATGACCTAGATCTCTGCTGCCGACACTGTCCACAAAGTTGCTCTCGTACTTACTGTGTTGGCCGGTAGAACGGCTGAGTCAGCTTTCCCGTGACCTCCGCTTCAAAGCCAGTGCCAAGGGGATATTTGCAAGGTGAGATTGAATTCCCCGTGCTATCGCCAGCGTAGATAGCTCGCAGATCGCCGCTCAGCAATCAGAAGGGTTCAAACTAGGCTGTTTCAACGCTTCCTTCGTTCGGCTGATAAAAACTATACAGTCAGGATGGGAAGATATTGAGGAGATCTCTTATTTGGCTGCCCTTCTTTTTCTAGTTCGGGAGTGCAACACTTTGTTCCTCAATTTCACGGCACAGTGCGCACCGTCAGCACCACACTCTTGGATTTTACTTCGCGCAGGCAATGCAGGGCCCGTGTATCGCAATGTTTGATTTCAAGTTCCATTGCTTATCACGCGACGCGCCGTGGGGCAGATAGCAGGGATAACGGCAGCGCGGCGGCGAGTGAGTCATGTCCGAGCCGATGATGAAGGGCGATAGAAGAAGTAAAATTGATATAGTCGGCTAGTAAAAGTGTCCCTAAGAACCAGTTCACGGTTTTGTCGCACTCGCTACTTAAAAGTGCTGGCATTGCGTTCCTGTTGCGTGCATCGTGCGAGCTCCTGGTAGCAGACGACATAGCGTTGCGCTCTGGTATAGCAAGCGTAATGTATTTACGCTTGCTATACCGCCTGTCGGCTGAAATCACTTCTGCATTGCGTGAACGCCAGGCGCCACACGTTTATACTTCAGAACTTGGCGTATAGTATTTCATTTATATTTTACATTTATTTAGCAAGCAGAAACATTCTGCAATTCCTCGATTAGCGCGTCATATAATGACGTACACTTCAGAGGTGGCACCCTCTCATCTATTGGTCGCGTCCTCCCCTTCTTCCACCACCGGCATGGGAGTGGCACATTTAGTGACGCAAGCGGCGAAGCGAACGGTTCGTATTCCGAACCGTTATAAGATTCGGCCCTAGGTTAACCAATGAAAAAAAAAAAACACTATAAACAACCACGTCCAAACTTTCTGATCCCCTATTGCGAACTGTGCTTTTGTACGTCTCCGTCTTTTGTCGTTTCCCTACTTTTCATCCACCAATCCTCCAATCGCCTCTTACTAGTGTCTATTGCGGACCTGATTGCTTTACCACTGCTCCCGCTGAACCCAAGAGCTTCAAGCCTTTAGGCACTACGGGCCGTAGTGCCTAAATCGCCCGCTGGGTAGACGTCTTCCCATTCTAATAAAATATTCTCCGTCGTTTCCCTAGCTTTACCGCAGCAAGCACATGCTTCTTCTTCCTTCTTATATCTCGCTTTATAGGTGCGTGTTCTAAGGCTGCGGTCGGCAGGCAGCCACGTGGCGCGCGATCAACTCCGGAAATTGGCACTTGGCCGAGCCACCCGGGACAAAGCAGTTCTACGAAGCCCTCTGACGTCGGCACTGAAAGCTGGGCGGTACCGAAAACTGCGGATGACCGGCGGCCACGTGGCGCGCGATCAACTCAGGAAATTAGTACTTGGCCGCGCCACCCGAGACGGAGCTCAGTTCTACGAAGCCCTCGGTCGTCGACTCCGGAGCTTTTGTGTGTATGGGTTCGAATGTGTGTGCCTTTGTGTATGTGAGCCATAGTGCGGGGCGGCGGCGAGTTTACAATGCTTGGACGAACCTTCCCGACCATTCCTGCTCCGACACACCCCATCCTCCAAATCGGCACACCTCATCCTCCAAGCTGGCACACCTCACCCTCCAAGTCGGCACACCCCATCCTCCAAAAGGGCGGGTCATCTTGAATGACGTCGAACTATGACGTCGAGCAAGGGCTTATAAGCAGCGTTTGCCGGCTGCTAGAGAGTGCTCGTGTCGTGATCGTTGTCGGGAGCTGAGTGCTCTGTCATACTAGAAATGTACTAGTGAGCTGTGTGCTCGTAAACTGTTTGCTGTATGTTAGTCTTGCGGGCTCCATATGGGAGTCGCGCTAGTCAGCCAATGTATGTCCTGTTTTAAATGTAAATCCTGCAATTAAATCCTGCTCGCCCAGTCCTGTCGTCCCAAGTTCATCTCTACAGCTACGACCGCCAAATCTGATAACTGGTGGCAGCGGTGGGATCAGCCTACGGCTCCTAAAGCCCCTACATCCACGCGTCACCGCCGACCAGGTTAAGTACCGCCAACCTGCCCTCCTCCTCCACGCTCCTCTCCCACTCACCCCTTCAGCTTCCGGCGTCAAGCGGAACTTACGTAGCTTCAGCTTCCTGTTCCGAGTGGAAGTGACCCTATGTTTTTTTAGCGTTGTTTACTTTCGCGTCTACGGAGAGGCTTTAATTGCACCAGCTGCGGTTGAAACTGTTAATGCGATTCCATCCAAGAACCACCGCCTACTGTAATCGGCGATCTGGTCGTGTTCGCTGGTTCGCGTCAACCTGCGACAAGTTGTGCCACGAGAGCCAACGTACAGTGGAATGTAGTGCCTGGGTGCTTGGAGACCGCTCCCGTTTTTCGTGCATTTGGAAAACAGCGACCGCAAACTACTACTTCAGCGGAATACAACAGCTTGTCCCCTTTGAATTCTTCTTGTTTTGAAGCATACATCCCCTCCAGCCAGCACGTATGGAGGGACTTTAGTGAAGGAGTTCGCGACGCCAACTTGTACGGCAGACGCATAGAGTTTATGCTGTTGATTCTGAGGTTGAACTTGTCTCGTACGGCAGATCGAAGGTAACGAACGTCCCAAGTGCGTGCACTGCGTGAAGAACTGCAATGACGTGAAGCTATGAAATATAACAAGTTCAAATTTGCGTGGAGGGCATTCAGTGACATGGTGAAAACAAGTGTGCTTTTCTTGTGCGATATGAGTGGAGGTGCGCAGTGAATTGGTGCGTGCGCGCGTGTTGTAACGCGTGCAAAGGTGTACGGCGAATTGTGTTAGTGTTGTGACGCGAGCAGATGTGTACGGCGAATTATGTTCGTGTGTTGTGCCCCAGCCCATGGCTCTCCGCACTTTGTCAGAGAAAGGGGCGACAGGCAAAGCGTGCGGGCGCAGCGTACGCAAACAAGCATGTAGATGCACACGAATGACGCTTGGTGGAATGGCTAGAGCGAGCTACTCAAATTAGCACCACCGGTTGCCAAGCACGGGCGTCTCACCATCGTCTGCAATCACAGTGGAAATTCTCGCAGCGCAACTCCAGGAAGCGTGAACGCCGGAACCGGAAATCGTAAAACCGGACATGCCGGAACCGGAAATGCCGGAACCGGATTTGGTGTGAGGGGAAAAGGCGGTTGTCGCTACTTAAGAAAGCGGCGGTGGCGCGTGGATGGAGGGGCTTTAACGGCTCCTAGACCAGCCTGCGGCTTCTAGATCCGACTACGGCTCCTAGATCGGCCTACGACTCGGAGACAGCAACGGCAGCTGACGGACGTTGGCACATGGTGACCGACCGGCATCCTGATCAAGTTGGAGGCGACTTGAGATTGGCCACCTCTTGCAACTGACCGGATACGGCGGGGAAGGACTGGTGATATGGTGCTGCCTCAGTGGGTAAGCGTTTGGTTTTGGCTGTAAGATTTACCAGGCTTCAATTTCTCTGTGTTTTTGGATTTGATTCGCTGGGATCTTTTACTAGTATTTTGATTTGCGTGGGTATCGCAGCAAGTATTGTGTGACAGCAGAGCCAAAGCTTAAAGCAGCGACCATGGTCCTAATGTGTTTGACGAGAGCTGACCTGTTGTGGTTGTGTGAGGAGATCGAGGTAAACGTAGATGAGAACTTGAAGGAATCAGAGATTCCTAAAACCATTCTAGAAAGTAACAATGATTTGAAATTCATAGAACAAATGGGTAAACGAATTCTAAGAAAAAGGCAGGAGCAGGAATCAATTAAGCAAGAATGCCAAGAGCGCGAGCGAAAACGCCAAGAGCGTGAGCGAAAATGCCAAGAGCGTGAGCGAAAACAGCAGGAGGTTGTAAAAGAAATTGCAGCAGTAAAGAAACAGATACAGGATTTGCAGCAGCTAAACGCAGGAAGTCAACAGCGGCTTGAGAAATCTGTAGGCTGGACGCAGCAAAAGTGTGAGGAAGTAGATTGCAGATTTTCGTCGAAAGCCGAGGAAAGTAGTAGTACCTGTGAGAGTAGCAGCACGTTCACAAGTGAATTCGAAGTGCTAGCAGCTAACGAAGCCTTAGTGGCAGCAGAGGCCGTTAAAGGCCAGAGTGAGAGCGACGAGGTGCTGTGCCAACAGATGACTATAGAGACAGCTAGGCCAGCTGCGAACAAATTGGCACAGTTACCGCGCGTGTGCGTCGCATCTCATGGTAGCGAGGTCGTTAGCGAGGTACAGAATACTACGGACTTGACAGACGCGAGCACCCATGTCAGGTCAGATCTGCGTGCAGAAGTGAAGTGCGAGCTGGACGATGCAGTTGAGAATAGTTCTCGGGGTGGCGAACTCCGTAGCTCACGAGAGAACAACTGCATTGTTCAGGGATCGGTGCGGCTCTCCGCCAGTCTAGATAGCCTAGATAGGGATGATTCAGTTGTTAATCATTCGGACTGTGCGCGTGAGACAGCGATCGATACCGACGGGCTGTGTGCAGATGCACAGCGTGAGCTGGGCAATGTAGTAGAGGGCAGTTCGCAAGAGTGCGAGTTGTCTAACTCGAGTAAAGCCTGCTGCATTGTTCCAGAGTCGGTTGGGCTGTCCGCCAGTCGAGGCAAAGTGAGAGTAGATTTAAATGTAAATCACTCAGACTGTGCGGGTAAGAGACCGATCCGGGCCGACGAAATGTGTACCGGCCAGCACGAGGCACGAGAAGGCGACATGAAAGTGAGTGCGAAGAGAAAGCGCCGTAAAAAGAAGCGCGGTAAAGACCGAAAGACGGTAACTAATGTGGCGCCGCCAAAGATGGCGAGAGACCCAAGAGGGCAGGGCGCGAGGAAAAAGGTGCGGCCGTCACTGACGATGTTGACGCATCGAAAACGTTTGAGCCACCGGTCAAAGGGGGACCGAGAAGCTTGTTCTGCACGGACGCGGACAAAGGGCACGGGGCAGTCAAATTCCTCGTCGTTCCGTCGTTCTCTTCGAAGCTCAGCGTGCAGTACAAAGAAGCGCAAGGTGGCAAGACGAGACCAGGTGGGGAGTAGCGACGCGGTCAGTCGAGGTCATGTTGAAAGCGGGGCGCGAGGACGCAAATGGGCAGGAGACCATAACGTCTTGGGGGAGCTGATAGTGAGTCAGCCCTTTTGTTGTTCCTCGGCAGCCAGAGTAGCTTTCAAACCGCGGCCACCTCGGGTCCGACTCAAAGTATGAGTCAGACGAAAGCGTTTGGAAAGGGAGACCAAGAGCCCTTCCGTAGAAACATGTTGTTTTGTTAGATTTTTTGAGCATCGGAGAATTTTCGCGAATTGAGACTGGGATTTCTTTCAATGTGTAAGGTTTGAGCTTTGTTTGTGTTTTCGTTAGAGAAGCTCCGAGATTTGAAAGATGCGTTTTATCTAAACCTGTAGTCTCGCGATATGTTCATTAATAAGTATATAGGCTTTCTTTTTTTGTGTATGCGTGAGTAACCTGAAGGTCAAGGTTATCGTTGAGAGGCCTATCGTAACGCGCGTGTGTGTTATTTAACCTTCTTTCTTTTTAGGTGTTTTTGATTTTTCTAAGGTTAAGCGCGTAGATTTTCAGTAAGTGCGTGATTTGCACTGAGAAGAGCTCTTAGGTCCATTAGCGCGTGTCCTGTGTGGACGGAAGGAAGCAGAACGTTTATGACTGGGTTGCTCGGGTGTGTCGAAGGCAGCCGTATTCTGACTTCTCTAGTACGCGTGCGAAGAGCTAGTTAGTAGAAGACACATTTGTTCGAAGGTTCCTCTGTGTTGCGTAAGTTACGCAAATTTGGTTGTTTATTTAAGGAACGTGTCCTGTGTGGACTAAAGGAACAAATGTGAGTCAGCGTGATGAAAACTTTGTATGATGCAAGCACGTGTTCGGAATAGGGACCTCAAACTTAGCGCGTCTGTGATGACGTACCTGTGGAGTTGGCCAGACGGTTCAGTGGCAGCCGTACATGAGATAAGTACGCCACTGTGATAGGGTAGGAACAGGCTGTTCGCGAAGTTATGCTGCTGAAGTTATGATTGAGTATTGGTGTTCGAAGGGCTTCGGTTTAATTCTGCGTAAACCTTTACTCTTGTGCAGCGCGACGGTCGGGTTTGGTCGAACTCAGGAACGTGAACGCTCGCTTTGGCGGCACGAAATTTTAGGGCAAAATTTGGGATTCCCAGTTGAGTGACTTGCATGGAAATTGTGATAGGAGGCCTGGTGGGTTAGCAGCTAATTCCGGGCGTTTGAACGCTGAGCGGTATTGTGTTGCCGGGTCGACTCTTCTGTGTCAGTTGTTGTAGGATGGTTGAAGGCATTCCAAGTACGCAGGGGTTGCAGAGAGCAAAGCCATCGTCTTGCTCGCCAGCCATTCTCTTCCTGCCCAGCGGTTGCCTGCACTGGCCAGGCGAGATTTTCCGGGCCATGGAGGAGCTGTTAAGAATGGCCATACGGGGTGGCAACGTGCCAGCTTTCAGCCCGCTGCACGTGTTCCAAGCCCACCAGTCGGGGCGCCCTTCCGAGAGCTGCGGTCGGCAGGCAGCCACGTGGCGCGCGATCAACTCCGGAAATTGGCACTTGGCCGAGCCACCCGGGACAAAGCAGTTCTACGAAGCCCTCTGACGTCGGCACTGAAAGCTGGGCGGTACCGAAAACTGCGGATGACCGGCGGCCACGTGGCGCGCGATCAACTCAGGAAATTAGTACTTGGCCGCGCCACCCGAGACGGAGCTCAGTTCTACGAAGCCCTCGGTCGTCGACTCCGGAGCTTTTGTGTGTATGGGTTCGAATGTGTGTGCCTTTGTGTATGTGAGCCATAGTGCGGGGCGGCGGCGAGTTTACAATGCTTGGACGAACCTTCCCGACCATTCCTGCTCCGACACACCCCATCCTCCAAATCGGCACACCTCATCCTCCAAGCTGGCACACCTCACCCTCCAAGTCGGCACACCCCATCCTCCAAAAGGGCGGGCCATCTTGAATGACGCCGAACTATGACGTCGAGCAAGGGCTTATAAGCAGCGTTTGCCGGCTGCTAGAGAGTGCTCGTGTCGTGATCGTTGTCGGGAGCTGAGTGCTCTGTCATACTAGAAATGTACTAGTGAGCTGTGTGCTCGTAAACTGTTTGCTGTATGTTAGTCTTGCGGGCTCCATATGGGAGTCGCGCTAGTCAGCCAATGTATCTCCTGTTTTAAAATGTAAATCCTGCAATTAAATCCTGCTCGCCCAGTCCTGTCGTCCCAAGTTCATCTCTACAGCTACGACCACCAAATCTGATAACGGCGAGCTTCCCTGACTTCACAACTAGTCCAGCCCATATCCCCCTGCAGAGCTTCATTTGCAGTCTTCCCGTGAGCGCCCAATGCGAGGCGACCCACTGACCTTTGGTTCCCGTCGAGTCCTGATTGTACCCCTGATTTAAAGCAAACAACCGCATTTCCAAAAGTAAGTCCTGGAACCATTACCCCTTTCCACATACCTCGGAGGACCTCGTACATATTGTATCCCCTTTTCAATGGACGAGCGTGGCGCCGCCTGCAATGAATGCCCACGATGGCCGCCAGAGGTCGCTGCCACACGGGTGGGGGCCCGCGAGCGCTCAGGAGGTCCGAGTAGGTAGTAATGAAGAAGGTCCCCTGGGGGAGCATCAGAAGAGCATCGCCGTCGATAACAGAAAAAGGAGGAAAGCAAAAACAAGAGCTCGCCGTGCAATAAGCTACATAAACATGCAGCGCGGCAGAAGAAAGGAAAAGTGGGCAGAAATTGAGGAGCAGTTAATAGAGAACAAATAGGGGTGTATGCGGTTACAGAAACGCACCTTAGAGGCTCAGAAGAGCCGCAGGTTATTGGGAATTATGTATGGGAAGGGTGCAACAGAACTAAGTCGGAAAGAAAGGGAGGGCGAGTCGGAATGCTCATCCATCAGGGAGCCAAATGGAAAAGAGTAAATTCACAATGTCAAGAGCATCTTTGGTTATCAAGTACAGTGAGTGGGAAAGAAACTTGGCTGGGAGTTACGCATTTGTGGACCGGAAAAAATTGCACAGAGAAGAATAAAGAGTTAGTGGAATGCATAAGCGCTGATATTAAGGGTTTCGGGAAGGGTGCTGAGATTGTCCTATTAGGTCACATGAATGTCCACATACAGGATTTAGATGGCTATACCGACAATAACGGGAAGTCAATGCTAGACCTTTGCGAGCAACATAACCTCGTGATCGTGAATACAGGGCCTAAGTGAGAAGGACAGATCACGTGAGAAGTGGGAAACCGGCAATCGACCATTGATTACTGTCTGATGACAGAAGGAATTCATGATAAGTTGAGAGAAATGGTCATCGATGAGGAAGGGTTTAGCAGCATAGGGAGTGACCATAAACGCATCATTTTGAAAATGGGATATGTAGTTGGGAAAGAGAGCAACGAAAGCAAAATGGCCAGTCCAAATTTGAACGCTGAACAAATAGCAAATATAGTCACTAGAGTGGAGGAAGAAATTGGCAAGTCGCCAAGTAAGGGGTGGGAATATGGTGAGCTTCTAAGTGTAGTAACGACAGAAATGCGGAAAGAGAAACAACATGTTCATTGGAAAGGAAAAAAGAAACCGAAAAGCTGGTGGAACAAGGACATACGAGAAGCCATCACCGAACGACAGAAAGCATCTCGAGAGCACAGGCAGGCAAAGAAGGCGCAGTTGCCACAGGATTAAGTAATCAGTAAATGGGAAATACACCGGGAGAAAAAGTCCATGGTTCAAATACTGGTGCAAGCAAAATTAAAAGGTGAAAGTGAACGTTGGTTGTCAGAAATACGTGAGAAAAAGAAGGCCGCACCTAGAATATTTTGGAACCACATAAAATTATTAGGCAGGAAGTCAACAACAATACAACATATCCTAGACGAAGATGAAAACAGACTGGAAGGAGAAGCGGCAACAAATTACATCCAAAAAGTAACAGCCGAATCTTTCCAAGAGAAGGACGAGGTTGTATTTGAAGAAAAAAAAGAGCATGAAAGAGACGCAAGTGGAAAAGGAGCTGGTGCTGACAAATTTAGACTGGAGGAAAGCGGAAGAGAAAATTCCTAAGCGCACAGCCACAGGGCTAGACGAGGTTCCCGTTAGGCTGATAAATGAACTGGGACCAAAATGTAAGGAAGCTCTGGTGAAAGCAGTGGAAAAAACTTTAAAAGATAGACGAATACCAGAAAGTTGGCGACAAAGTAGAATGAATTTAATTTACAACGGTAAGGGGGAGAAAGACAGAATTCACTCGTATAGACCGTTGACCATTACATCGGTAATATACAGGCTAGCAATGCAGGCAATCAAATTAAAGCTTCAAGCATGGGCAGAGAATAATGGCATTTTGGGAGAGCTTCAGAATGGCTTTAGAATAGGTAGGCGTTTGGATGATAACTTGTTTGTTCTTACTCAGTGTATTGAAATATCAAAAGCAGAAAGCAGACCGTTGTATGTGGCCTTTTTGGACATTACAGGAGCCTACGACAACGTAGACCGCAACATTTTGTGGGATATTCTGGAAGGGGAAGGCTTAGGTAACGATTGTCTACAGCTTTTGAGAGATTTACCTAGACAATACCGTTTGCGTTGAATGGGAAGGGATGAGGAGCGTGGAGAAAGTTCATATCAACAAGGGACTGAGGCAGGGGTGCCCTTTATCCCCGCTGCTGTTTATGATGTACATGGTGAGGATGGAGAGGGCGCTAGAAGGAAGTAACATCGGGTTTAATCTCTTATACAAACAGGCAGTACAGTAATAGAGCAGCAACTCCCAGGTTTATTTTATGCGGACGACATTGTGTTGCTCGCTGAGAAGCAAAGTGATTTGCAACGTCTGCCTAATATCTGTGGGCAGGAAGGCAACAATTTAGGTTTGAAATTTAGTGTTAGAAAATCAGGTGTTATGGTATTCAATGAAAACAGTGAACAGACAGTGGAGATACAGGGCCAAGAAATACCTCGGGTAACAGAATATAAATACCTTGGTATATGGATAAACGAAGGCAATGGGTATATGGAAACTTAGAAAAGAACCATAACAGTCAAGGGGAAGAGAAATGCAGCCATAATGAAGCACAGAGCGCTATGGGGATACACAAGGTACGAGGTCCTCCGAGGTATGTGGAAAGGGGTAATGGTTCCAGGACTTACTTTTGGAAATGCGGTTGTTTACTTTAAATCAGGGGTACAATCAGGACTCGACGGGAACCAAAAGTCAGTGGGTCGCCTCGCCTTGGGCGCTCACGGGAAGACTACAAATGAAGCTGTGCAGGGGGATATGGGCTGGACTAGTTTTGAAGTGAGGGAAGCTCGCAGTAAAATTGAGTATGAAGAACGGCTGAGGAATATGGAAGAAAGTAAATGGGCTGGGAGAGTTTTCAGGTATCGGTACATGCAAAAAATTCATTCACAGTGGAGGAAAAGAACTAGGAAGCTTACCAGCAAGTATGCGGCCTGTGGGGTGGGCAACACAGCAACAAAGAAGGTCAAGCGGAAAGTCAGAGAGGCTGAATTAATCTCATGGGTGGCGGCAATGGAAAAGAAACCTGCCATGAGTAACTACTTAAGAGGAAAAAACGAAATCAGGAAAGAAACCACTTATGATAACTCAAAGGGAAGCTCATTACTTTTCGAAGCGAGATCGGGATGCCTTAGAACACGCACCTATAAAGCGAGATATAAGAAGGAAGAAGAAGCATGTGCTTGCTGCGGTGAAGCTAGGGAAACGACGGAGCATATTTTATTAGAATGTGAAGACGTCTACCCAGCGGTCGATTTAGGCACCACTGGCCTCCTTGAAGCCCTTGGGTTCAGCGGGAGCAGTGGTAAAGCAAACAGTTCCGCAATAGAGATTAGTAAGAGGCGACTGGAGGATTGGTGGAGGAGAAGTAGGGAAATGACAAAAGACGGAGACGTACAAAAGCACAGTTCGCAATAGGGGATCAGAAAATTTGGACGTGGTAGTTCATAGTGTTTTTTTTTTTCATTGGTTAACCTAGGTAGGATATTAGGCAGCATAGTAGCAAGAGCCTGGTGCCGCAACCCACCGCCCCGTTCCAAAGGGGACGCTCATAACATCCATCCACCCATCCAGTGCCACACGGATTGCTCGCGGCCGTCTTTGGTTCGAGTACAGTAGATGGAGGTTGGATTGCTCGCGGACGCTCCTGCGCTCGAAGCTTCAGAGACTTCGTTGGTAGCTAAGTGCTCCATAGAGTTTCCTACAAAAAAGTAATTTTTGTAGGAAATTCTATGAAGTGCTCTTTTATCTTTATTAGCTAGTGTTTTGAAGTGTTTCCTTATGCATGGAGTAAGGGCGCCAATTTTGAATTCTTGGTAAGAGTAGTAAACGTACCGGCTTTGTCTAGGTCTGGCGGCTCCCCCGTTAGGCCTAGGTGGTAGGAGGGACCTATTTGATAGGCTTATTTAATTCTTTCAGCTAGCCCTTCGGATTCTTACATGGGGTAGGGAGTGATCATTTTCTATTTTCGTTTGAGATAGCGGTGGAGTCGGCTTTGTTTGAGATATTTGGCGAACTTGCTCGTTGGGCTTAGGGACGTAGGCCTAGCGATGAAATCGAAGAACGTGAAGGCCGCGGGGGACGGCGAGCAAGTGCAGTGCGACGAGTGTCTGCGATGGTGCTTCCTCGACGAGACTAAATTCTAGAATTTAGCAGACGCGGAGGGGTCTAGCTCCACGTGCAGGTCGTGCGAGGGTGTCCGGGAAGCCGTCCAAAAACTGGAAGGGAATTGGGCCGCTAAGTTCGCAGAGCTTAAGGCTGACCTGAGGGAGGAGCAGGAGAAGCGGGTAACACTGCAGGCGAAAGTTGACAATTTCGTCAAGGTGGAGGGGGCCCAGGCCGCGCAGTTAGTAAGGACCGTTGCCGAGCTTGAGGAAGAGCAAGAAAGGAGCGCCGATCTGGAAAGGCGGCTCGATGCGCTTGAGACGCGGGCAGCGGAGAATGTCGGGTCAGGACAACAAAGCGGTGGCAAAAACTCAGAAGGTAGGGTAGACCCTACAGGCGAAGTGGGAGGCAGGGAGCCAAAGCAAGCGGTCGTCAGCTCGCCGCCGGTGAATCGGCGTAGTTATAGTGAAGCAGCGCAACACGCCCCGAGTGAAGCGATGCTGCAGCCACAGGGGTGCCAACGAGCGCGAGTAGAGGAGGGGAACAAGCTAACCCCAAGGAATGAGCTCATAGCTAATGATAAGAGGCAGCATAATGTGGAAGTTAGGATGGAGGGAGGGAATGCCATAGTGCTTATCGGTGGGGATTGGTGGGGAGGAGGTGCAAAAGAGCTATAATGGAGCGTGCAAAAGGTGCTAAGCGGGTAGCAGTCGGGACGTTCCCAGGCAAGACAATGGACGCGGTACTGAGAAACAAAAAGCGAGCTTTCTGAGAATGTTGCAGAGCGCAATTTGGTAGTGGTAGCGGTGGGGCTAAACGATGTCTTGAATGGTGAAGCCGCAATAGTAGTTGAAAGATTAGCGGAGGGAGTTGACGATTTAAGGGCGATAGCACAGCAAGTCCAGATCGTGGTAAGAACAGTGCCGGAGGTGCAAGGACGGAACGGAGAAATTGCCAAGGACGTTGTGGCTGTTAATCGTGAGATAAGAAAACTAAGCCAGGAGAAAGGATCTGAAGTGGCAGACATAAACAGAGAAGTGCATAGAGCAGGCTTTGGCGGAGGCTTTACACGCGATGGCATCCACTTTAATGGAAGGCTAGGAGCCGAGATCGGCTGGCGCCTGGCAGGTCGAGCAGTAGCTTCTTTAGGGGGTCCGCTGCGCCTCAGGGCGTAGGGATAGATAGAAACAGTGTAGAAAGTGCAACAATAGAGGCCGACGCCAATAAGACGGCCACTAGGAGGTCCAGGAAGAAAACTACAAAAAATAAATTTAACACCAGGATCGGGTACATAAACATGCAAGGCGGTAGAAAGAGAGCGAAGTGGTTAGAAATACAACAGCAGTTAAAGGACGAAGAAGTAGGTGTATACGCGCTATGCGAAACACATCTCAGGGATCTAGAAGACCCACCGTTTGTTGAAGGCTACATCTGGGAAGGGAGCAACAGAACAACAACGGAGAAGAAGAAAGGAGGCGTAGCTATGCTGATACATCAAGGAACAAATTGGCAAAGAATAAAGTCAACTTGCAAAAAACATGTCTGGGTATCAGGTACAATTGCCGGTAAAAAGACATGGCTAGGAGTAATTTATTTAGGGACAGGGGCCAAATGCAGGCAAGAGAACAAGGATCTAGTGATGTGTCTCGATGACGATTTAAAGCAGTTTGGAGAAGGTGCCGATATTTGTCTGCTGGGTGACATGAATGGCCACATCGAGGATCTGGATGGATATACAGATTGTAATGGGAGGTTGATGCTAGACTTCTGTGAGCGACACAACCTAGTTATAGTAAATAGAGAAACTAAGTGTGAGGGAGAAATCACGTGGGAGTCCCGTAAGAGACAAACGACCATTGATTACTGCTTAATGTAGCAGGGGTTGTATAGCAAGCTCGCAATAATGGAAATAGACGAAGAGGGGAAGTACAGCCTCGGAAGTGATCATAAGCATATCAGTCTACAGTTGGGAGCCCTGCTCAAAAGAGAAATGCAGGGAAGTCAAAAAGAGTACGCAAAATTAAATTACGAACAAATAGCGCAAATAGCGGCCGGCATAGAGGAAGCAATAGAGAAACATCCCATGGAAAGGTGGGAATATAATCAGTTAGAACTACTCATTAGTACAAAAATAAAAGACGTAAAAGGGGTAAACCGCTGGAGAGCAAAGAGGAAGCCACGAAGCGGAACAAGGAAATTAGGGAGGCCATCGAACAACGACGGCTGGCATCTCGGGAACACAGAGAAGCAATGAGGGCGCAGTTATCTGAAGAGGAAATAGGCCAAAAATGGGAATCTTATCAACAAAAGAAACAACTAGTGCAGGTGCTCGTCCAGGCTAAAATAAAGCAATCCTCTGATCGCTGGCTGGCTGAAGTTCGCGATGCAACTAATAAAGGGGGGTCACGAAAATTCTGGAACCGTATAAGCTGGCTGGGTAAAGCGTATCACAGAAAGCAGGAACAGATTCACGGTGCCGAAGGAAATTGTTTAGAGGGAGATGACGCTGTGAACTACATCGGTTCAGTTATAGCAGAGTCATTTAGGAAAGACGATAGGGTAATCGCACCAAATGAGGGAGCAACACAGTATAGCATAATAGAAAACAGCTTAGAACTGACCAATCTAAACTAGAAAAAGGCGGAAGCAAATTTTCCAAAATGCACGTCCGCGGGGATAGACGAAATTCTAATCAAGTTAATGAATGAACTTGGCCCAAGAAGGAAGGAAACGCTGATAAAAGCATTGGAGGCAGTCATAACAAATAAGCAAATTCCGCACAGCTGGAAACAGAGTAAAATGAATTTGATTTATAAAGGGAAAGGTGATAAGAAGAACATAAAATCCTTCCGACCAATTACGATAACATCAGTTATACATAAGCTGGCGATGCAGGCGGTGAAATTAAAAATGCAGTCATGGGTACAAAGTAATAGAATAGTCGGAGAACTTCAGAACGGGTTCAGAAGTGGTAGGCGCTTAAATGATAGCCTGTTCGTGCTTACCCAGTGCATAGAAATAGCTAAGGCGGAATATAGACCTCTGTATTTAGCCTTCCTGGACATAAGCGGTGCATACGACAATGTGAACAGGGAACTCCTGTGGAACATATTAAAAGATGAAGGTATCGGTCATGAGGCAATTGATTTTATACAGGAAATATATCGAGAAAATAATGTTGCAGTAACATGGGAAGGAATTAAGAGTATGACAACTGTCGAGGTACACAAAGTATTAAGGCAAGGTTGTCCTCTATCATCGCTGCTGTTCATGCTTTATATGACAAGTATAGAAAGAAGGTTACAACTCAGCAATCTAGGGTATAATCTGTCGTACAGATTAGGCGGAAAGGTTGTTGAGCAACGACTACCGGGTTTAATGTATGCGGACGATATTGTACTGTTAGCAGAGAGCCAGGAAGATTTGCAAACTCTGGTTAATTACTGTGGAGACAAAGGAGACAGTTTAGGTTTCAGTTTTAGTGCAGCTAAGTCCGGTGTGATGTTTTTCAACGATACAACTGATCAGGAGCTTACAATACAAGGCCATGAAATACCCCGAGCGGCCGAATAGAAATATCTCGGGGTATGGATAAACAAAAAGCAGATGTACACGGAAAAGCACAAACAGTCTCTCATAGCAAAAGGGCGAAGAGGTGCCGGGATAATGAAGCATAAGACATTCTCGGGGTACAACAGGTATGAAGTACTGAGAGGTATTTGGAAGGGAGTAATGGTGCCGGGGCTTACTTTCGGGAATGCGGTCCTGTGTTTAAGGGCAGAGGTTCAGTCGAGACTAGAAGTAAATCAGATAGCTGTGGGAAGATTAGCACTAGGTGCCCACGGGAAAACAACGAACGAAGCAGTACAGGGGGATATGGGCTGGGCATCGTTCGAAGCACTGGAAGCTCAGAGTAACATCCTATACGAAAAACGCCTGAGGAAATTGGACGATAACAGGTGGGCAGCTAAGGTATTTAAATACCTATACAGAAAGAGCGTTGACTCACAATAGGGGAAAAGACCTAGGAAGCTAACCAGTAAGTATGCCAGACACGAGGACGAAGAAAGACGGAGCATTAAACGACAGGTTAAAAGCGCGGAAGGTAAAAATCGGATAAATTCAATGGAAAAGAAGCATAGTGTTGAACTATATCGAGACTGGAAACAGCAGATCAGGAAGGAAGCGTTTTATGATAACTCAAGAGGCAGTGCCCTTCTTCTTGAAGCTAGGTCAGGATGTCTTAGAACGCGGAGCTATAAAAAGAAATTTAACGAAGAAGAAGACACATGTACTGTGTGTGGTAAATCTGTAGAAACAATAGAACACGCCATACTAAAATGTGATGGTATCAATCCCGATGTCGATGCGGCCACAGTCACGCTTCCTGAGGCCCTAGGGTTCAGAGATAATAATAGTCATGTAAATAAATATGCGGTGAAAATTAGCAAAAGGCGATTAGAGGATTGGTGGCTAAAAAGCAGAGAGGTGACATAAGGTTAAAAGGGTAGGAAGACGTATTTAAAGAAAATCGAGAATTTTAATAACACACAGCACACGTAAATAAAAGAAAGGAAAAAAGAAGCTGAGCATGGTGGCAACTGCCATCACCCCGTTTCACAGGGGACGCTCCTACCTTCCATCCATCCATCCATCCATCCATCCATCCATCCATCCATCCGTGCAGACTGCGCGTGTCGTCTGCTTCGAATATCAGTTTCGCAGCTGTTGCGTCGGTTTCTATGTTTGCGTTTTCAGTGTTATTACAGCGTTGCGTGTTTCTTCTTGGTGTTGTCAAAGATTGAGTGCGTGGTTGTTGTGTTCGTGTGCCTGTCATTACGAGAACTGCTGCACTATGAATTACTGCTGCACTATGAATGACAGCACTTTACTGGGCCAAATATCTGAAGTTTGAGGCTTCTTATATGACTATGCTAATCATCCAACAACTTTTGAAATTCTGCACATCTAACTTCATTTCAGTGACTCTTTCTATGCCTTATGCTATCGCCTTATCTGTCATTGTCTGCATGTGAAAATGATTTCAAGTGTGCACAAAGTGGTAGTAAGCTCAAACCTAGTTTCCTTGGGCATTGCACTGAAAAAAAAAGAAGTATGCTATCAGTCATGCCACTTCTTTACCCTTCTGCCAAAAAACTTACTGTAGGATGCTGGCGTGAGATATCTGCGACACTCTGGATCTGTTATTTGGCACCAAGCCGAAGGAACTTGTTGGTGACCAAGTTGTGAGACATTATCTGGTGATCAGTTGTTGTGGGATATTCCGTGTTTGCATTTGTGATGGGCTAAAGAATGTGGAAAGTTCTTCAACTGGTCGATAACTTGAGGCTCAATGTGATTTCGTGCAAACTTCGATGTACACAGCTTTGGCTTTAAATGGAATGTGAAAATGGATCACAGTCCACTGATCCTGCTCTGGTGGCTCAGTGGCTACATTCGTCAGCTGAACAAAAGGCTGCGGGTTTGAACGCCAGCTGCTGCATTACGACGGGAACAGAATGCAAGAGTTCTCGTGTGGCATGCTTTGGGGTCACGTTAAAAAATCCAAATTTTTAATCTGGAGCCTCTCCACTACGATGTCCCTCATAGCCAATGTTCTTGCTTTGGGTCATTTAAGCACCATTGGTCCGACCTTTGTGTGATGCCCTCTGCCGCTTCTGCCTGGGATGGTCCAGACCAATGACCAATCTCTCGTCCGTGTGGCCACTGCTTGCAGGGACAGTTCTGCCCGCTGGAAGGCAGCCCCCGTGATAGGGCACCGTGAGTCCTCGCGCCCAGTGTCAGTGCCTCCGGCCTTGTCCAGAGTGGTGATGGAGTTCAGGCTCGCGGGTGTATTCGTGTCAACCTGCCCTTGTCCTGCCAACAATTCGAACCACGAATCCTGCCCCGAACCCAGCTTCCGGTCCCTCGTCTCCAGCATGCCTGGACCCAGCACAGGCCACAGCATGTCTGACCTCCTGAAGATGACGCAAGACTGCTCTGTAGCATTGCAGTGGCTAGAGGACATGGTACCACGGCCCCACTACATATCACGAGAGTGCTCAGTAGTGCTCGAGAAGCTGGAACACATGATACCTGTGTCCCACTACATTTCACGTGAGTGCTCAGTAGTGCTCGAGAAGCTGGAACACATGGTACCTGTGTCCCACTACATTTCACGAGAGTGCTCAGTAGTGCTCGAGAAGATGGAACACATGGTACCTGTGTCCCACTACATTTCACGAGAGTGCTCAGTAGTGCTCGAGAAGCTGGAACACATGGTACCTGTGTCCCACCACATTTCACGTGAGTGCTCAGTATTGCTCGAGAGGTTGGAACATATAGTACCCGTGTCCCACTACATTTCACGAGAATGCTCAGTGGTGCTGGAGTGGCTGGAAGACACGGTACCAGGCTTGCATTACAACACATGGTCCACCCGCACCTTGGCCGGAAAAGAGCGGCTCGCCAAAGCAGCAGCCTGCACCAACGGGGCAGGTGCTGAAGTGGCCTTGGATAACGAGTGGATAAAGAGCCACGTGCAGGAGGAGCTGAAGCCCGGGCGAGGTGACAAGGATAGTGTGGCCGTGCGCACTTGCGGTTACACCGTGACTTGGAAGGACCTGAACGCTGTGCTGGGTACAAACTGGCTGAATGACGTGGTCATTGATGTGTACATGGCGCTTGAGGCCGAGCGAGCCAAAGAAGTTTCAGGCGGTCTCCGCGTTCATGCGCTGACCACGCACTTCTTCAACGTGATGAAAAACCGGGGCTATGACGAACAGGGTTGACTTGTTTGCTTTCAACCTAGTGCTCGTGCCCATCCACGACCTCGATCACTGGTCACTCGCCATTCTGAATATGACAAACCAGACGTTTGAGTTCTACAATTCGATGGGTTGTAAGAACTGGAAATGCTATCCGGTGTTGATGGCATACCTGAGGAAAGAGCATGAAGACAAACGGAAGTGTCCACTCACTCCAGAAGTAAAATGGGAATGCCAGTACATAAAGGACCATCCACTCCAGACAAACTCTCATGACCGTGGTAAGTTTGTGTGCCTCTATGCGGAGTGCCTCGCGAGAGGTGCGTCATGCAATTTTTCAGCTTGTGACATGCAGCAGTTACGATATAGAATTGCCTTTGAGGTCTTGTCGGGGAAGTTGATGGATCACTGACACTTACTGCTGCTTCCTCTGAAGATGAAGACAAACTGGTGCGTCACCTGGGAGAGAGACTTTGAGGATTGCAGCCTCCACGCATGTGCCTGTGTTGTTTACATGAACTTACTTGATTACCTGTGCTAGGAAGTCTGTTGACACCTTGTCTGTGCAGACTGGACATTGTCTTCGTTTGTTTTATGCGGGTTGGTGAACCCCGTTGATTTTTGCAATGTGATAAAAATGTTAAAGATCTTCAGGCCTCTGCCTTCTGCCAATCCAAAGGCCAATGGAAGCCTCTACATTTATTTTTGCACAATGTTGTTGTGCTCTACATATTTGTGAGGTTCTCGATAAGCCACAACCCTTAATGGCCATTTTCATGGAAAGCTGTTTCGTTTTTGAATACTCCATTTTCATATTTCAGGTGTTCTATAGGAGCTCATAATTTTTACTCATTTAATAACCTTCTTGCCAAGCTCTCTTTAATTACAACAGGCCGTCTGTGAACTATACTCAAAGCAGGGTGTTACTGCTTGTTTCCTAAGAGAAGACCTGTTTTTAAAGTTCTGGGCCACCTTTTAAGTGTATTGACCACGGGAAAGATTCAATTTTTGCTGTCCTCACTCTCATATAGAGCCATAATAATGACCATCCAGTGCCCTGGTTGTTCATTATTGCTGCTGCAGCATTTATCGCATCCATTACAGCAGACTGACAAAAAGAAAGCTTCTTCCCGAACAAATTTTTGTATTAGGGTTGGTATTGTGGCACGGTGCTTAAAGCGATGTTATTGCCGCATTTTTTTAAATTATCGTGTTGAGTTTTGTATGGGCACAAGAAGTGTTGTACATCAGAATTTCATGTCCTGGCATTGGGTGCTCTATCACTCTTTTTTTTTTCTCCATTGAAAGGACTCCACGGAGGAAATAAATGTTTATGTATTCTTTTACTGTTAAACATCCTCATTTTGATGCTAATTTCTTACCATCATTTCTGCAGCTGGGCTAGTCTAAGTAGGCTGTGGTTGGTACTTAGATCAAACGGTGAATCAGCATTAACCAAAGTGTTAATTTGCTGTGTAGTTGGATTCTTTGTGAGCAGTGAGTCGTGCAATAGTTGAAACAGGTGTCATGTTATAGCTATGGACTGCGAAAGAATGCAAACAGACATTTGGCTACTGATGCGTTACACCTTGGCCTTTTTTTTATGGCGAAATCCACTATACTCGCCGACAACATTCTGTGGCTATGAAGGGAAATCTGTGGAGGCAAAGCATGCACATGTGATAGCACTTCCAAAAAGAGTCCCACGTTTTAATCGAGGTTAGTTTAGGTTGGGGAACCCAAAGCATGAACATTTTATTAGCAACAGTTAAATAAGACAACACACACCACTGAGTGTAAAGGTTTACTTATTTTGTGGCTTTTCCCTTCCGCGTCTGGGCAGACGCGAAATCGTCGCACATGGAAGCTGCGTCGATTTAGCGTCTGTTCTGAGCAACCAAAAGATGTCAGATGCTGCCGGACTACTTGGCGTGGCAACACGTGCAGCAGCCACATGCCTGTAGTTTTCCCTTGATAGCCACAGAAACTTGTCCACGAGTATAGCTGATATGGATCAGTCGCTCTCATTCTAACCCTTATGCAAACACTCGGACTTAAGAATTCTGGATCTGCCATTGCCAATACGAACTGCTCCATGCCGGATTGCTGCGGATGTTGTCAGGTGCAAAAAGTATCGATTTCCACGTGTAAGTGTTTGCCATTGTTGAGGGATCGGGGCAATTTCGGCGTAAATACCAGTCTATTTGCCAGCATAACGACTGCATAACTGCCAATTTTTATTACTTTATCGTAAAATGCCCAGTTTTTATAGCTTGTCTACGATTGTCATATTGAGGCCAATTTTACCGTTTATCATTTCTGGCCAGTTTAGGACAAAACTCATTTTAGATGAGTACAGATAGAGTCGTCCACCAATTTTTTAGAGGCTAATTATTCGATTCCCTCATTCATTCTGACCTACCAGCAGCAGTGCCATTTTTTCCATAGAACCAATGGATAACGGCAACTGAAATTTCAGCCTTTGTTCTGTGAATATTTCATCAAAATGTTCATTGGAGGACATCTTCGTTTTGTGTGTGGTGCACATCATTCTTCCTGTGACCAAACAGCAGTGTGCCTGTTCACAGCGTCCCTAGAGAACAAAGTCTGTGATGTTTTTTCATACACAGTTGACATCATGACAATTAAAACAGTGTTAGCATTTTGCACCAATATTTAGTAGTTTTTTTCCTCGACTGCAGTATTTCTCAACTGTTCAGGTTGGAAGATCTGGCGTAATCTTGTCAATAGTAGTGTTCAAGTGCAACTGAGTCCCCACATGGGCAGATGAGGCATCATTAAAAAAAAAAAACAGAAAAGGAAAAACTTGCAGTTTCATGCATAAAGTAGGGACACGGTAGTTGGTGCAGTATTATGCTCAGTAAAGTTTTTTTTTTCGTGTTTCATGCAGTATTGGCTGAAGTGAACATTTCCAGATGCAAGCCAGCAATTTCCTTTCAAGAAGAGGTAGAAAAGAATTGGTGCTTCTAGTTCGATTCGTCGTTACCCACTAGCATTATATTGACACGTGTACTTATCTTTATCGGGCGACCACGTTTCGCCGCCTAACAAATGTTATCGCACAGCGCGGGACGCGCCTGCATGCATCCGAAGTTTCTGGAAAGTTATCGATGCTTCTATCCGGCTGTCTGTTGTCGCCGAACCTTTTGTTATCAGATTTCATCGCGTGACGCGAATGGTGTTGAACTTTGTGGAAGGCACGCGGGTCCCAACGATTAGTCTGGAACCTTGGACCACTGCTGTATAAAAGCCGACGCGCTTGGCCCGCTGATCAGAATTTCGACGATCGCCGACAATCACCGCCCGCTGCGGTGACAGGTAGCGGCCTGGTGACGGCGAACGGGACGGCCGTCGAGGGCTCCACTGAGTAGCGGCGAGGTAATAGCGAAAAGACCGCCTTCATCACCCCAGACGGCCTCTACGAGTTCAAGGTCATGCCATTTGGACTGTGCTCGGCACCTGCAACGTTCCAGCGCGTGATGGACACGGTTTTAGCAGGATTGAAGTGGCAGACCTGTCTCGTTTACTTGGATGACGTCGTTGTATTCGCCGGAAATTTCGACGATCACCTTAGGCGGCTTGCCACAGTACTAGAGGCCATCAAGTCATCAGGGCTCACTCTGAAACCAGAAAAGTGCCGCTTCGCTTACGATGAGCTTATGTTCCTAGGCCACGTAACCAGCAAGTCTGGAGTCCGCCCTGACCCGCAGAAGACAGCTGCCATCGCAAAGTTCCCGCAGCCCACCGACAAGAAGGCAGTGCGTAGATTTCTTGGCATGTGTGCCTACTACAGGCGATTTGTCAAGGACTTTTCACGCATCGCTGAGCCGCTGACACAGCTAACTAAATGTGACGTCGAGTTCAAATGGGAAGCGCCGCAGGCCGACGCATTTCAAGAACTAAAACGACGCATGCAGTCGCCGCCCGTACTTGCGCACTTCGACGAGCACGCCGATACCGAAATCCACACTGACGCCAGTAGCCTAGGCCTCGGTGCCGTCCTAGTCCAGAGAAAAGATGGACATGAACACGTGATAGCTTACGCTAGCCTGTCGTTGTCAAAAGCGGAAGGCAATTATTCTACAACCGAAAAGGAATGCCACGCCGTCGTTTGGGCTACAGCGAAATTTCGCCCTTATTTATATGGCAGGCCATTCAAAGTGGTCAGCGACCATCACGCGTTGTGTTGGCTAGCTAACTTAAAGGACCCTTCAGGACGGCTGGCACGGTGGAGCCTCAGACTACAATACGACATCACTGTAACATACAAGTCTGGACGAAAACACTCAGATGCTGATTGCCTATCACGCGCCCCCATTGAGCCGCCGCCGCAAAATGACGAGGATGACGACGCCTTCCTTGGAATAATAAGCGCGGAAGACTTCGCCGAACAGCAACGAGGAGACCCGGAGCTAAAAGCCCTAGTCGAGTATTTGGAAGGGCACACCGACGTTGTCCCTAGGGAATTTAAGCGTGGATTGTCTTCGTTCACGCTACAAAACAACCTGCTCGTGAAGAACTTCTCACCAGTCCGCGCCAGCTACCTTCTTGTTGTACCGTCACACGCTGCGTCCAGAAATACTGCACGCCCTACACGACGATCCAACCACTGGGCCCCTCGGATTCTCCCGGACGCTGTCGAGAATACAGGAAAGGTATTACTGGCCGCGTCTGACCGCCGACATCGCCCATTACGTCAAGACATGCCGAGAGTGTCAGCGACGCAAGACACCCCCGACAAGGCCAGCAGGATTACTACAGCCGATCGAACCTCCTCGCCGACCATTCCAGCAGATTGGGATGGCTTTGTTGGGGCAGTTTCCGATGTCAACATCCGGGAATCGTCGTGGATCGTCGTGGCGACGGACTATCTCACCCGCTTTGCTAAAACTAAAGCTCTACCAAAAGGCAGCGCAGCCGAAGTGGCGAAATTTTTCGTCGAGAACATCCTGCTGCGACATGGTGCCCCAGAAGTCCTCATCACCGACAGAGGAACGGCTTTTACAGCAGAGCTCGTCCAAGCCATTCTGCAGCACAGCCAGACAAGCCACAGGAGGACATCTGCCTACCATCCGCAGACGAATGGTCTCACGGAACGCCTGAACAAGACCCTCGCCGACATGCTAGCAATGTACGTCGACGTCGAGCACAAGTCGTGGGACGCGGTCCTGCCGTATGTAACCTTCGCTTACAACACGGCAGTGCAAGAAACAACACAGATCACGCCGTTTAAGCTGGTTTACGGCAGAGAAAAGATAGCTGCCATCTCTATAACTTTTTGTATGTTTTATTTTTTAATTTGAGCTTGTGCAATTTTACTAATGTTGCATCAATTATTACTAAAAATAGCACCCTTTCGCAAATAAGTTCTAAAGATGCCAAAGGATGGGGTGGCGCAAGATTGCAAAATGTGCATATAAGAAATTGTATGATTGTGCCTTGTACCTGCGTCAGTGCAAGATGCCACATATCAGACAGGTAGCTGCAAGTTCCCGAAGGAGGCAAAGCCTGCAACAGCAGAGTTGGGGGAAAGGTCATCGGTCTAAAAACAGTGTTTTGCTTTTTTATTTCCTGTTGTTTATAGTTTACTGCTGCTTGCGTGCTGCATCTAAATGTAAATCATCATTATTAGAGTGCGTGTGTGTGCCACAAAAGGCGTGTGTTTAGGAAAACATTCATATTATTCCCCCCTTCCATCAGGTAAGCGTGTTTCTTTTTCTTTTGAGTTTTCAAGCTTGATGGTTGGCAAGTATGATGCTTTTAAATCAACTAGTGGAGCACATAACACGTTGTAGATCGACAGTAGCAAATTCAATTGGCCGTAGATATATATGACGCGAGCAGGAGGTTGCGGACGGAGACAAAGATGGTCGACCGAACACTGCCTTTATTCTTGGTCTGCTTCTTTCTCCACTGTTGCACCGTACCGTACTATTATGCGGTTCGTCACATGCTTCCCCCTCCCGCCGAGAGAGTCTTAGGTACAAGGGCGGATGATACCATCAGAATGCCCTCATATAATGCCACGTGCGTTTATTTCGGCGTGTAGCGACGGCAGCTCGCGTCGCTGCGACACGACCGGCGTCGCTTGACGCGTTTCGATCATGGACGCGAAACGTATAAATACGGAACCACCGCTTGCGCTGGCTCAGTCCGACGAACACGCGCTCGCTGCTTTCGCCGTCACTGCATTGTTCGCTTGATTTAGGGCACAAGTTCGCCCACTAAGCTGTAATTGCACAGTGACCTATTTAGTTTTGTAATTCTGTGAATGTTACCCGTAAATGAAAAGGGATTCATGTCTGCATTTTGTTGTTTTCCTGTTCGTGTTTTTTGTAACTTGTATGACAATACTATATCTGCATTCATGTCAATTTTTTCGCCGCAGTGCGAAGTAACTTTGTATAAATAGTCCCATTTATTCACATATTGTTTATATTTTTTATTGTTCATCTTGTACTTGTGCACGCATTGCTACGTGATGCTAAAGAAACCAATAAGGGACACAGACCTAGTCAAGCCGATTTTATGGCTTTTTGTCTGTGCCCCTGCTATCTGTACGTTGTATAGATACAAATAAAGTTCAAAGTTCAAAGTTCAAGTCTACCACCGACGCAGTGTCCCTTTCTGTCTGCCTGCGTGCCAGGTAGCTCACCGTCACCTACGTGACATTTTGGTGGAGGTGCTTATGCTTCGGACACCCCCTCAAAGCCATGACCAGCCCAAGTGCATCTGGAGCTGGCAGCGCGGAAGACAGCTCCAGAACGAGTTGCAACCTTCAACAAGTGGTCTGACGAAGACAAACTTCGGGACGTCTTCTTCTCATCTCGAAGACTCTGCTAGAACCTGGTACGAGAACCAGGTGCTGTCCCTGACAACGTGGGAGGCTTTCAAGAGGCACTTGTCTGCAACTTTCGCAAGTATTCTGCTCAAAGGACGAGCTGAGGCCTTGCTTCAAACTCGCCAGCAGCATCCAAACGAGTCCGTAACCGTCTTTGTGGAAGAAATGCAAAAGCTCTTCCGCCACGTGGACGCCAACATGACTGAAGACAATAAGCTTCAATACCTTATGAGGGCCGTCAAGGAGCAACTTTTCGTCGCTCTCATTCGCAACCCGCTGAGGACCGTCGCCGAATGGATTAGCGAAGCGGCCACTATCGAGAAGACGCTCGAGCTTCGCGCAAAGCAATATGACCGCAACTTACGCGCTCCTCCGTCAGACTGTGACGACTCCCGAAGCGCCTCCGCAGTGGACCTTCGAGATACCATCGTGCGCGACGAGCTGCGCAAGTTGCAACCGGGTGCGCAACCACAAATATCCTCGCTCGTCGACGTCGTAAGAGACGAGGTACAGCAAGCGCTGGGCACACTCGATCCTGTCGAAACGGCACCAACCCTATCGCCACCTTGCCAGGAGCCACGCATTTCAACTTACGCCGCCGCTCTGCAAAGCCAAGTGAGGCCAAGCAGCTGGCGACGAGAAACGTACACGCCACCTCAACGCAGCCAAGCCTACCCGCCGCGCGCGCAGCAAGCCGTCCACTCAAACACGTTCCGGCAAACCACCACGAGGAAGACTGACATCTGGAGAACCCCAGATCGACGACCGCTTTGTTTTCACTGGTGAGCCGGCCACCTCCTACGAGAGTGCCCCAACCGTCAGATGGGCCTCCGCGGGTACAAGATCGATGCCCCACGGCCCCTTCCAGGCCGACGGCCTCGAGAAATTGAAGCCTATCTTCGAGCGACCGAAGATGCCGCCCCACGTCGCTTCAGGTCCCCGTCACCCTACCCACACGGTTCGTCTTCGCCGTACCAAGGGTACGAGAGGGAGAGGTCACCGAGCCCTCGTAGGGGAAACTAAAGCCAGCGACGTCGGGAGGTGACGCCGCTCTCGAGCGAAGACCGAAAAACCCGCCTACAACCACGACGCATTCCGACAACACGACGCGACCCGACGCAGCGACACCACAAAACACGAAGCCGCGACCCGACACCACAAATTCGATGGCGCGGCTGAAGCCCACAACAGCACCTTGCCACGAGGCTGCCACCCGACGCAGCCGCGACCATGCGAAGCGACAGACCACACAGCAGTCAGTGACCGACCGACATCGAACCCGAACACCAAGTGCCGACTTACAAGTTACCCCAGATGGACATCCAGTGGTTGCACTCGTTGACACGGGGCCGACTACTGCGTCGTTAGTGGGCGATTTTTGTCACAACTCAAGAAAGTCAAAACCGCATGGGAAGGTCCTCAAATACGCACAGCAGGAGGCCACCTCATAACCCTGACGGGACGATGCACTGCGCGAGTGGCTGTTCACGGTCACACCTACCCTGTGAACTTCATCATCCTACAGCACTGCTCTCGCGACGTAATCCTCGGGATGGACTTCCTGAACGAAAACGGTGCGGTAATCGACCTGTAGACGAAAACCATAACACTGACGACAAAACGGTCAGAAAGAATGCAAAGCAATCATTATCATCGCGCCGCGTTCACCATCCTGGACGATCAAGTGAGCCTCCCGCCAAATGCTAGCGTCATGGCACTCGTCGAAACAGACGCGTTCTCAAGTGGCGATGCGATTGTCGAAGCGAACTTGCAGCTGCTTCTGGATCGCCAAATTTGCATCGCACGTGTTGTCGTCCATCTGCGTGAAGGCAGAGCGGCTGTGCTAAAAACCCATTTCAGCACGGAACACAAGCACCTCAACAGGGGTACGACGGTCGCTTTCTTGGAAGAGTTCGCCGAAATAAGCGACGCATTAGCACTCTCCGAGTCGTCCCATGAGGCGTCGTCGACGGTGACTGATGAGGTGAACTTCGACATTAGCCCCACCCTGCCTCAACAAAAGCAAGAAAAGCTACGTCGCCTTCTGCGATATTCCGAATGTTTTTCAATGTCGTCGAGGATCCGGCAAATGCACATAGCGAAGCATCGCATCATAACCGATGAATCAGCTCGTCCCATCCGCCGAAGTCCCTACCGCGTTTCAGAGCGAGAACGTGAAACAATAAAGACACAAGTTGAAGAAATGCTTTGCGATGACGTCATTCAGCCGCCCAAGAGCCCGTGGTCTTCACCCGTGGTGCTTGTAAAAAAGAAAGATGGTACCCTACGATTTTGCGTCGATTATAGGCGTCTCAACAGCGTCACGAAAAAAGACGTCTACCCGCTTCCGAGAATCGACGACACGTTAGATCGACTGTGCGGTGCCAAGTATTTTTCGTCGATGGACCTCCGGAGCGGCTACTGGCAGATTGAGATCAACGAGACGGACCGTGAGAAGACTGCCTTCATCACGCCGGACGGTCTTAACGAATTTAGAGTCATGCCATTCCGACTATGCTCAGCGCCGGTGACATTTCAGCGTGTCATGGACACCGTGTTGTCTGGGCTGAAATGGCAGATATGCCTCGTTTATCTATCTCTACGACGTAGTCGTTTTCGCATCCACCTTCGACGAGCACCTTAACAGGCTGGAGACCGTGCTAGAGGCAATTAGGGCGTCGGGACTCACTGAAACCAGAGAAATGTCGTTTCGCCTACGAAGAGCTCCTGTTCCTCGGCCACGTAGTTAATCGCGAAGGCGTGCGTCCGGACACCAAAACGACGGCAGCCATCGAAAGTTTCCTGATACCCAGTTGTAATGTCTGCTCCCGGCGCGGGAGTTATCTCTATTCAAGGTAAGAAGACTGGACTCAGATAAAACTCAAAGGAACGTTTATTCCACTCCGTGTCGAGTGCCGCGCTTACCCGCCCAGTTATCGCACCAGTTCTTCCATAAAGCGCGTAGGGGGCACTACTTGTAGGTTGGCTTTTCTTGGCGATGCTACATCCCCCCAGACTTTTATTCAGTCTGCACTTCGCCGACGATGAAATCTGAAAAAACCTTCGGCTGGGTCTTGCGGGCTTGACGATCCGGGTTTCGCCCGGTATTCGGTTGAGATGGTTCGTTGTTTCCAAGTGAAGAGGATCTAGACCCTGTGTTGTCACCCTGGGTTATACCTGTCGGAGTGATGCAGTCGTCCCAGTCTTCGAGTTCTGGACTATGCTGCTGACCTACTTTGATACGTTTGAAGAACGACGCATTTCTTAAAACCCTCCTGCCGTCTCGCTCGGCAGTTACAGCCGTCCCTTGAATTCTCGTCACCCTGTAGGGGACAGGCTCGTAGGCCGTCTGATGGGAGAGAGGCGAGTTTCGCTAAGGAGTACTGCATCTCCCATTTGAATTGTGTGTGGCACAGCGTGTTTTCGGTCATCAGCGTAGTCCTTCATTTGTTGCTTCTTCTTTAGGTCTGTTTCTGCCAGCTTTGCATGCATGCGCTTCTCTGGAACTTCAGGAAGCTTCGTTTTGATCTTTCGTCCAAACAGCAGTTCAGCAGGCGTGAAACCTGTTGTTGAGTGAGGTGTCGCCCTGTAGTTTGGAAGGAATTCGTTTAGCTCCGCTTGCCAGTCTCTCTGTTCAGCACCAGCACTCTTCACCAGCTTTTTAACGTTTCTCATGAATCTTTCGACCTCTCCATTGGCTTGAGGCCATAGAGGAGTGACGCGATGATGGTGAATTCCACAAGATTCCATGAACTCTGCGAACTCCTTCCCGAAGAAGGGAGGTCCATTGTCTGTCTTTAGTGTCTGTGGCATTCCGTGCACTGTGAACATTTCGCTTAGTTTCTCCGTCACAGATTTTCAACTTAGCAAGGAGAGCGCTGCTGTCAGAGGAAAACGCGAGTACTCGTCGACAACCACTAGAACGTACTTGTTGCCAGGTAGGGGCCAGCAAAGTCTGCTGCCACAGACTGCCATGGTCCATTTGGAAGTGGTGTGATGATTAGCGGTGATGTCTTGTTTTCAACCACGGTTCTCTGGCACGCTTCAGTCTTTTATAGCCGCCTCTACTTTCTCATCAATCCCCGGAAACCACACTTTTTCTGTAATCAATTGTTCGGTCTTCACCATTCCTTGGTGACCTCTGTGTGCTAGACTAATGACTTGGGCTTGTGCTCGTTCAGGAATTATCAGTCTCGTCCCTCTTAGCACAATGTCATTTTCGGCAACTGTGAGCTCGTCCTTGATTTGAGCGAAAGGTTTCAGCCTGCCGCTTTTCCACATGTCGTCACAAGTCTTTTGGTTGTTCGTTCGCAGAGCCTTGATCAAACGCTGCATCTGAGCATCTTCTGCGTACGTTTTCTCGATTTCTTGCAAAGTCAGTGCATTTGGAACAGCTGATTCCACGATGAAGGAGACATACTCTTCTATCGCACTTGCTTCTTCACTGGGGACGACACTGTGGGTAGGTGGTGCATGCCTTGACAGGTAGTCTGCAGGGTTGTTCTTCCCTGCAATGTATTCAATCTCGAAGGTGTAATGCTGTAACCTCAGGCTAAGGCGTTCAAGCCTTGCTGAGAACTTTGTGCTGGGCTTTCGAATGATAGACACCAAAGGCAGGTGGTCTGTCTTCACCGTGAACTTTCCCACTGCGAGGTAGATGTGAAAATGTTCAATAGCTGCCACTATATCGCCAACATTTCACGGTCGATGTTGGGATAACTTTTCTCCGTTGGCGTCAATGCTCTGCTGAAGTACGTCAGAATGCTGCGGCTTTTGTCGCTTGGATCTTCTTGAGCCAGCACTCCTGCTATACCTTCTGGTCCAGCATCAGTGATGACGTGGGTCTCTTTTGTGTCGTCGAAGTATGCCAGGGTGCGCATTCGAGATATTTCTTTCTTCAAATCATCTAGGGCCTTCTGGTGATCTTCGTTCCAGCAGAATTCTGTGCCGGCATGTGTGAGCTTCCTCAATGGATCCACCATCTGGGCTAAGCGAGGAATGAATCTAGCGAGGAATGAACCATGCCGAGGAGGCTTCTAACCTCGGTTGGGGTTTTTGGTGCTGTCATTCTGGCTACTGCTTTAACCTTTTCTGGGTCCACACTGACTCCTGCAGATGAAAACACGTGTCCAAAGAATTTCAGCTTGTTAGTACCTAGGACACACTTGTTTTCATTCAGAGTCAGCCCGGCATCTTGCAGGTGCTTCAACACCAGACGTAGTCTTCGGTCGTGCTCTGTTATGGTGCGTCCAGAGATGAGGATGTCGTCACTGACATTGATGATTCCGTCCTCATCCGGAAGTACTTGCCTTATGGCGTCTTGAAAAATCTCTGCGGCGGCATTGACACCAAACAATAGTCTTTTGTATCTCCTCAGACCACAGTGTGTAGAGAACGTCGTTATGACCCTAGATTCTTCAGCAAGCTCGAGCTGATGGTAGTCCTCTTTCAGGTCCAACTTTGAAAAGTAGGCGGCTCCGTTCAGAATGCTGATAACATCTTCTACTGTGGGCATGACGTGTCTTTCTCTAGCAATGGTCACGTTGGCTTCTCGCATGTCAACACACATTCTGACTTCGTTGGGATCATGGCGTTTGGGAACAATGACGATCGGTGACACCCAAGGTGTTGGTCCGGTTACTATCTCTATGATGTCTAGCTCCTCCAGGCGTGTGAGCTCGGTCTCCAGCGCTTTTCTCATGTGGAAAGGAATTCGACGGTGTTGTCGCACGACTGGTTGGACGTCTTGTGACATGTTCAGCTTGACTTGAAAGTTCTTGAGCCGACCGACCTTGCCAAACAGCTTTGGAAACTCTTTCTTCGCGTCAACACTACTGTGTTCTGTGATCAGCTGAAGTATTGTGATGAGCTTGAGATCAGAAGCTGTCTTGTAGCTCAGAAACGATCGATGTGTCCCTTTTACGATGTATACTGTCACTTCGATGACTTGGTCTAGGGCACGGAATGTTGCAGAGAACTTTCCCATGGCTGAGATTTCTTGGGTGACTCCATATGGTACCAGCTTTGTGGTTGTGTGCTCTAGCTGCATCGTCTGTAGGTGCTTTTGCCACGTCTCTCCGATGACGTTGACACCTGCTCCAGAGTCTACACAAAACTCAAGTGGTGTGTCGTTGATTTTGACTGTTACCACTGGTAATTCTTGCCTGTGACTCTGCACGTGAAAGACGCAATCCTCCACGCTTGTGTCCAGGTGAGTGCTTGCGGGGGTGCCCGTGACGTCAATGGAGTGTACAGTAGGTCTTTGTCTGCAGAACTTGGCGAAGTGGTTTTTCTTTTGACACTTGTGGCATGTAGCTCCCCATGCTGGACAGCGCAATTTCCCTTCTTTGTGAGGCCACGCTCCTCCACAACAGCTGCACTTCGCAGCTTGCTTGTTCTCTGGATGATTGCTCGACAGCGTGTGTTCTGACTGGTTGCTCGAAGACGCATTGCGACGCCACTGCTTCTTTGTGACTTTCTGCACAAGTCTGACGCGCTCGCGGCCTTCCATGCTGGTCGCTTGAAACTCTGCTGTGTCGAGGCTGCGGCATATTTCCATGAGTTTCTCCAGCGTGACATTGCGCTCTCGTAGTGCACTGCGGCACAGCTTAGCTGAATTGGTGGCTTCTATCATTTGCGATACAATTTCTTGTTCTTCGTTCGCAAACTCACATGTCGCAGCCAACTTTCTAAGTCTGACTTGAAATTGGTCCACTGTTTCTTGGGAGCTTTGTTTGCTTGACGAAAAACATGCCTCTCGTAGACTACGTTCTTTCTTGGTGCGAAATGTGCGTTCAGCTTCGCGACTGCCGTTCCGTAGTCCGTGCCTCGATCCGGAAGCGTCAGAAAAATGTCGTGCACCGCGTATCCTGCGTAGTGTAGCAGCATAGCGTGTTTGCGGGCTACATTCTGTATGTTTGCTGCTAGTAGAAAGTTGTCAAAACGGGCTTGCCATTTCGTTCACCGCTGGGCGAGCGACGTCGGGTCCGAGTACGGGTCGAATGGCGGGAAGGCGGGCATGCAGCATAGCATCCATCTTGCGTGGCTTTTTTTCTTGCTGGCATCCGCTGATTTGTTTCTTGGCCTCTTCTGGTGCCGTAAGGGCTTCTTAAAATTGGATGATCCTCGTCGCCCGTTTGTAATGTCTGCTCCCGGCGCGGGAGTTATCTCTATTCAAGATAAGAAGACTGGACTCGGATAAAACTCAAAGGAACGTTTATTCTACTCCGTGTCGAGCGCCGCGCTTCCCGTAGCCCTCTCGAATTCCCCGCCCGTTTGTAGGTGGGCTTTTCTTGGCGATGCTACACTAGTGAAAAGAAAGCTGTCCGTAGATTTTTGGGGCTCTGTGCGTATTACAGGCGTTTTGTTCAAGATTTCTCTCGAATCGCAGAGCCTCTAACTCGCCTTACGAAAGCCAACGCGCAGTTCACATGGAAGAAGCCCCAAGAAGACGCTTTTCGCGATCTTCAAAGACGCTTGCAGTCACCGCCAGTACTCGGCCATTTCGACGAGAGCGCTGACACCGAGATCCACACGGATGCAAGTGGCATATAGGACTCGGTGCTGTATTGATTCAAAAGAAGAACGGCCTGGAACGAGCCATCGCCTAACCGAGCAGATCCCTGTCGAAAGCCGAATTGAACTATTCGACGACATAAAAGGAATGCCTCGCTGTCGTTTGGGCGGTCACAAAATTTCGGCCGTATCTTTACGGGAAGCACTTCAAGGTCGGCAGTGACCACCACGCTCTGTACTGGCTCGCTAACCTGAAAGACCCGTCAGGTCGCCTCGCTCGTTGGAGCCTGCGACTACAGGAGTTCGACGTCACCGTCATGTATAAGTCAGACCGAAAGCACACAGACGCCGGCTGCCTTTCGAGAGCTCCTGTTGAATCCGCCCCGCCCTGCGACGATGACGACGATGCCTTCCTTGGGCCCATAACCTCTAACACCTTCGCACAATATCAACGTGCCGATCCTGATCTACGCTGTGTCGTTCAATATCTCGAAGGGAAAACTGATTCAGTGCGAAAGGCATTCAGATGTGTGCTTTCATCGCTGTGCCTGCGCGACAAAGTGCTTGTGAAAAAAAAAACTTCACGCCGTACAAAGCGGCATATCTACTCGTCGTGCCAGTCAAACTAACGCAAGAGATTTTAGAAACGTCTCACGATGAGCCGACAGC